>NC_090935.1:1434043855-1434202519 GCF_040938575.1 Ambystoma mexicanum
GTGTGGCAAAAAAGGTGGCGGTAAAGGAATTACTGATACTTTTGCTGCCCCGCCATATCCGCCATAGTTTGGAGAGGAAGTGGCGGACCCGTCCAGCCTTTACCCATCAGTTTTGCTCATGTCACCCGTAGTGAGGTGGATATGCGAGCCTGCTTTGCCGAGAGCCTCATGCTGCACCTCATTGACGATATCCAATGTGACTGAAACATGTCTGGATTGCTTGTGGTCTCTCCCAGGAAGGATGTGACCAAGTAGCTTGGGCTGGACGGACCCTTTTGGGTTGGGACCATGCCTAATTTGCATATGGTCTTTCCCCTTCTGTGATGGCATTGCAGGCTTAAAGGGATAGTCTAGGGGGGGTGGGGTTGCCAATAGAAATGCCAGTGGTTATGATTAATTCAAATCTTTCCAGCCATCAATTTTCAGTTTTACTTAGGAAAACCCTCGAGCAAATGTCTGGAGGTTTTTCTTCTACCCCACCTCCAAGAAATGGAAGATTTACTGTGGGTAAAATAACTGCCTCCGTAAATGCTCCGAATTCCCAATGGAGTTGTATGAGGCTTCAAAATAAGGAACTAACACTGCTGGACCCTGGTCATTTGCTGAATTGGCAGGCCAAACTCATGGCAGTAACAGCAAATTAGCATGGCAGAATTGATGGAGGCAATACCACCATACATGTAAGGAGGCCCTGCAGAAGAATTAGAAAGGGCAAATCAAGTATCTAAAACACGAGCTGCACACTACACATAACAGCTGGCATGTAGTCACATTTGTTGGCCTGGTTATTTTCATTGTCATGCCCCTCCATCCATCCGATGTAAACCTCTGCCAAGAACTTTGGGCACTGTTCACTGCCCTTTACAATTCGGGATCAATCTGACCAGGACATTTTCAGGAGACACTCGAAGACCTGGTTGTTCCCCAGAGTTTAACTCTTTACTGGCGGCCCGTAATTTGAGATCTGTTTCCAGTGCCTGATGCCTCGACTGAGGCGACCTGTTGTACTCCACAAGATTTCTACCTACCACACGCACGGCATGTGTCCTATTGTGGGTAAAATAAAAAAATTACATCATTTATTGAACTGTGAAAAGACATCTTAATCACTTCACAGATATGTTTTTTATGTCTAGATAACATTTTAAAGAACACAGGGACCCTCTAAGAGGGGCACCAAATGACTCTTCCATCCTGATGAAGGCCGCTTAAAGCTGAGCACGTCACACCTGCTCCAGAGGCCGAAACACCTGTGTATCGACAAACCAAGAACATGAGTAGTGTTAAATATACACTACTACATCTATCAGAACAACCATGAGTAGAGATTTAGCTAACCCTATCAAAGATTTAGGCTTGAGAAATGGGATCCATTTCACCCCTGTTTTGAGTCAAAATCAAATATACATGTAATGGCCCTCATTATAACACTGGCGGTAACAAATGGCGCTATAAGCACCATGGTTGCTGCCGGTATTGTAACGAGTCCGCCATGGTGCAATGGGGAATTACCACCCCATTCCAAGGTTGGCGGGGCGGTAATTCCCCATGCACCATTGGCCCTTCCCCATTCCCATTTTTGCCCCATAGGGCTCAATGGGGATGGGGAAGGCGGTAATTACGGTACCGCAAATTGTGGTACCGTAATTACCTCCAAGGTCCCATTGCGGGTCCCTACTTTAACAGCTGGTCCAGACCAGCCGTTAAGGTTGGGAGCCGCAAAGGGACCTCGTAATTAGGCGCTAATGTCATGCCTGCCGGACATACCCCTAGACCAGGAACAACTTCTCCATACAAGATGAGTTACGCCCACAGAACCAGTAGACCTTTTTACTCAAAATGGAGGTTGTTCGATACATTGCCCGGAAAACGACGTCTGCATTTTTCACGTCGTTAATTTTCACGTGACTTAGGTCCGTCACGTGTATCACGGCAGTGCGTACATAAGCAGCTTGGAAACTCCATTCGCTGCTTCTGATTAAGTCAATTTTGGCGTTTGTAGCTGAACCCCGGACCTGCGTTCTCGCATTCCAGTCAGCAAACTTCTTTGGCCTAGTTTGAGCTTGTTTTCCTCCACACGCTAATTCCTGGATTGCGTGTATCCTGTTTGCGTGCCAAATCTCCACGCGGACGCTGTCTGCAAGCGCGGCTGTCCTGAGCTGTGTGAATCCTGTTCGCGTGCCAAATCTCCACGCGGACGCTGTCTGCAAGTGCGGCTGTCCTGAGCTGCGTGAATCCTGTTCGCGTGCCAAATATCCACGCGGACGCTGTCTGCAAGCGCGGCTGTCCTGAGCTGCGTGAATCCTGTTCGCGTGCCAAATATCCACGCGGACGCTGTCTGCAAGCGCGGCTGTCCTGAGCTGCGTGAATCCTGTTCGCGTGCCAAATCTCCACGCGGACGCTGTCTGCAAGCGCGGCTGTCCTGAGCTGCGTGAATCCTGTTCGCGTGCCAAATCTCCACGTGGACGCTGTCTGCAAGCGCAGCTGTCCTGAGCTGCGTGAATCCTGTTCGCGTGCCAAATCTCCACGCGGACGCTGTCTGCAAGCGCGGCTGTCCTGAGCTGCGTGAATCCTGTTCGCGTGCCAAATCTCCACGCGGATGCTGTCTGCAAGCGCGGCTGTCCTGAGCTGCGTGAATCCAGTTGGCGTGCCAAATCTCCACGCGGACGCTGTTTGCTAGTGCGGCTGTCCAGAGCTGCGTGAATCCTGTTCGCGTGTCTGATTCTTCACGCGGAAATGCTGTCTACAGGCGCGGCTGGCTTGGCTGCGTGTATGCTGTCGCGTGCAATCCTGTACGTGTTTTTCTGAACTTCTTCAAACTTTTAGTACCTGTGACAGTCAACAGGTGAGATTCTTATTTTGTTCTTTGTGGGAAAGGATGTTTTTCATGAACTATTGGAAAGTGAATGTGCACAGTACATTGGACGCTACCCTGTGGTGCACCAACCCGGTATCTAGTGAGAGCCTCGTGCCGTTCGGGATAAGTCTCCCTTACTAATCTTCCCTTCCTTTGTTGTTTGTTCAACTCTTGGAACTCTTCAAGATATTGTCTTGGAATTCTTCAGTTTAGCCTTAAGGTCAGTGTTTGAATTCATCCCAATTCTGTGTTTCTTAGTATTTAATTTGGGACAGTGTCTTATGATACTTATCTATTTTAGGCTTTCTTCCTGTACAATTCCCACGCCCTTTCCAGTGATCCATCTCTCTGCCTGTTTTATTCAGTCAGAGAGTTGTATCATTTGGAAGGTCTAATTTGACCTGCCTTCAATCAAGTCGTGTGAAGATAGGATCTGGGAAAGCCCTACCAAATTGTATCCTTTTTTGGTTACTATATCCTTTTCAGTTGATACTTTGGTGATTTATGACAGAATCAGAAGCCATGGAGGGTACGGATCTTATAACTGTTTTGACTCAGTTAATTTCTGACTTGAGAAATGAAATGATTACGGCACAGGATATGCTACGGCATCGAATGGATGCTATGCAAGATGCCATGCAAGTCACTCCTCAGGGAGTACAGATTCCAGCAGCCATTGCATCTGGATCTGGGACTACGACACCATCATTATCACAAGAAACTCTTAAAGTGGTTATGCCCACACAGTTTCCCTTGGCTCCTCCGGAAAGGTTCACAGGTGATCCTAAAACCTATAGAACCTTTGTTAATCAGTGCCGACTTCATTTCCTTTGCCGGCCTTATTCATTTCCTGATCTTACTACTAAAGCAGCATTCGTGCTTTCTCATTTGGGGGTACAGCTGCTGCTTGGGCAAATCCTTTATTGGAGTCCAATAGCCCCTTGTTGTACGATTGCGATGATCTTCTGGCGGCTATGAATAAAGTCTTTGATATGCGCTATGCTACTCAAGCCACAGATCTGGAGTTGTTGAATTTACAACAAGGTACTCAACCTCTGTTGGCTTACATTGCGCGATTAAACCAATTAACGGCCGAAACCCGATGGCCGGAAGACAAGAAGACGTCTGTTTTCTACAAAGGTCTTTCAGAAGAACTCAAGGATGCGTTGTCCACGGTTCCAGTAGTTCCTACAGGTTTTTCAGAATTTCTTGATTTAATTTTACAAATTGACGCCCGAAGAAATGCCCGAAAAGGAGAGAAAAAACCTTTTCTTCCTGCATCAGTTCGTTCTGATACACCGGCACGTTCTTCGAATGATCCTGAACCAATGCAAATTGGCGCAGTGAGAGGCCGGTTGTCTAAAGCCGAAAGAGAGAACCGAAAGAGAAATAACTTATGTATGTATTGCGGTTCCTCCGAGCATTTATTGGCGGCATGTCCTAAAAGACCAAATAAGCCTTCGGGAAACGCCAAAACTTGACAGTAGCAGGAGTCCCTGTGTCGAGTGTTACATCGGACTCCATTACATTTCCAGCTCATGCACCGATAGCTGTTGAGATGATGTTACGTTTCAATGATCAAGACTTGGCTTCCAAGGCTATGGTTGACTCGGGAGCCACTAATAATTACATTGATATCACATATGCCAAGAAATGTTCTATACCCCTTATCGACAAGAACAAACCTGAAACTGTTAATACAGTGGATGGATCAATCTTGATTTCCGGTATGGTAACTCAGGAGACTGTACCTATTCAGATGACTTTATCAAATGGTCATTCAGAGGAAATTGTCTTCGATGTCATTGCGGCTCCTCAATACCAAATAATACTAGGACTTAATTGGTTGACTCTTCATAATCCCGCCATAGACTGGGTTACGGGATTGATCCAATATCCTTCCGTTTTTTGTAACAAACATTGCTTTACCAGCCAGGTGGTATCAAATAAATCCCATATGTTGGCCTCTATTGAGGGGATCTCTGCTATCAATGTGGTACATCAAAAAGGTACGCATATACCAAGTGAATATGCAGATTTTGCCGATGTGTTTGACAAAGGTCAGGCAGAACAGCTTCCTCCACATAGGCAATATGATTGTCCAATTGAATTAATTCCTGGAGCTAAAATTCCTACTGGTCGAGTTTATTCTTTGACTCTCAAAGAAGATGCTGTCTTGACAGAATATATCGATAAAGCTGTGGATATGGGATTCATACGGCCATCTCAATCACCGGCTGCTTCTCCTTTATTCTTTGTTCCAAAGAAGGAAGGAGACCTAAGGCCTTGCATTGATTACAGGGCTATTAATGACATCACCATAAAGAATCAGTATCCTTTACCTTTGATTAATGTCCTGTTAGACCAATTAGGAACTTCCAAGTACTTCTCTAAATTGGATTTGCGCGGCGCTTACAATTTGGTTCGCATTCGTGAAGGAGACGAATGGAAGACCGCTTTTAAGACGCGGTACGGCCTTTACGAATATTTAGTGATGCCTTTTGGTCTTTGTAACGCGCCAGCCACATTTCAGTTCTTCATGAACGATATCTTCAAAGATATGATGGATCAATTCGTGGTGATTTACTTGGATGACATTTTGATATATTCATCATCCTTTCCAGAACATGTTATACACGTCTCAGCTGTCTTACAAAGACTTAGAGAGAATAAACTTTTTGTAAAAGCCGAGAAATGTGTTTTTCATACACAAGAAGTGGAATTTCTGGGTTATGACATTACCAATCATGGTGTTCGAATGAGTCATTCTAAAGTGAAAGCTATATTGAATTGGCCTATCCCACACAATGTCAAGTCACTACAGTCATTTCTAGGATTTGCGAATTTCTATCGCAGATTTATTCGTTCTTTTTCCAAAACAGTGGCCCCATTGACAGCTTTAACTAGCTCTAAAATTCCATTCTGTTGGAACCAAAATGCCCAAGCTTCCTTTGAGAAGTTAAAAGAAGCATTTACAACCGCACCTGTACTTCAGCATCCTGATCCGGATGGTCAGTTTATCGTTGAAGCAGACGCATCCAGTGTCGCTACAGGAGCAGTACTCTCGCAGGTTTGTGCAGAAACTAAGGAGGAGCATCCAGTTGCTTTCTTTTCACGTAAACTTACCCCTTATGAACAGAACTATACTGTCACTGAGCGTGAATTACTTGCAATCAAAGATGCTTTCCGAGAGTGGAGACATCATCTTCTTGGGGCCAAACATCAGGTGATGGTGTATTCCGATCATAGAAACCTTCAGTCATTTAAAACTATGAAATGTCTCACAGCTAGACAGGCCAGATGGCATTTGTTCTTTGCTCAATACGATTTTCAAATTACTTATCGCCCTGCCAGACAACATGTCAAATCTGATGCTTTGTCTCGTATCGGTGAAGAGGTGAAAGAAGAATCATCGGTACAAAATAGGCTGTTGGCAGATCACGTGATATGTAGTTGTTCTGCACAACCGTCTCTAAAAAACGAATTACAGGAGTGGGTGAAACTAAATCCACAATTGATCCAAGAATTGAACATTGATTTATACAATGGTTTGCCTTTTAAAAAAGGAGTACTCTATCTACCAACTGATACCATTCAGAAAAAAGCCCTCAGTTGGGGTCATGATTCTTTGATTGCCGCCCATCCTGGACAGAAGAAGACTCTAGAGCTATTGAAAAGATGGTGTTGGTGGCCGTCTATAACACAAGATGTTATAAATTATGTTTCAACATGTTCAGTATGCAGTCAATGCAAGACTACTCCTGGCAAACCAGTGGGGTTACTCCAGTCTCTACCAGTTCCCAAAAAAACATGGGACACGATATCAATGGATTTTGTGGTTGAACTTCCAAGAAATAAAGGCTACGATACCATATGGGTGGTAGTGGACTACTTTACAAAATTGGCGCTTTTCATCCCCTGTATTGGTGTACCAACAGCTGCTGGTCTGGCTGATCTATTCATCCGGCATATATTCCGTTTTTTTGGTCTACCTTCAGTGATCATCACTGACAGGGGATCACAATTTGCGTCACGTTTTTGGAAGGCACTAAATTCGGCCTTATTAATTGATGACAGGTTGTCTAGTGCTTATCACCCTCAAACGGATGGACAGACTGAGAGAGTCAATAGCACTATGGAACAATATCTGCGATGTTTGTGCTTGCAGTTTCAGTCAGATTGGCTCAATGTTTTGCCGGCAGCAGAGTTCGCCTATAACAATTCCTATCATAGTGCTATAGGTACTTCACCTTTCTATGCTTTGTATGGGCAACACACACGTTCCATTCCTTTTGACTCCAGTTTGTCTTTGGACACTCCTGCAGCAGGACGTACTTTTAGGGATCTTAAAAGTCTACAGAAAAAAGTTGAGCAGCAATTGGAACAAGCTAAAAAACGAGACAAGTACTATGCCGACGCTCATAGAATTCCTGCACCTGTCTACAAAGCAGGAATGAAGGTATGGCTGTCCACAAAAAACTTGAGAATACCCGGCAAAAGGAAATTGTTGCCTAAATACATTGGGCCATATGAAATTCTCCAAGTTATAAATCCGGCTGCTGTCCGTTTGGCTTTGCCACAACGGTGGCGAGTGCATCCCGTTTTCCACGTATCGCTCATCAAACCGTGTTCGGATGCTACTAGATTATCTGTACGGCCTGTTGCTATTTCAGTGAAAGGGTCTGACGAATATGAAGTGCATGACATTCTGGACATGAGGTTGCGGTCTGGAAAACCATTTTATCTGGTAGATTGGAAAGGTTATGGTCCCGAGGATAGATCCTGGGAACCTCTGTCGAACATTCATGCTCCTGCTTTATTAAGGCGATTCCACTCGAAAAGGGGAGAAGCTGCTCCTTTGGGGGGTGGCACTGTCATGCCTGCCGGACATACCCCTGGACCAGGAACAACTTCTCCATACAAGATGAGTTACGCCCACAGAACCAGTAGACCTTTTTACTCAAAATGGAGGTTGTTCGATACATTGCCCGGAAAACGACGTCTGCATTTTTCACGTCGTTAATTTTCACGTGACTTAGGTCCGTCACGTGTATCACGGCAGTGCGTACATAAGCAGCGTGGAAACTCCATTCGCTGCTTCTGATTAAGTCAATTTTGGCGTTTGTAGCTGAACCCCGGACCTGCGTTCTCGCATTCCTGTCAGCAAACTTCTTTGGCCTAATTTGAGCTTGTTTTCCTCCACACGCTAATTCCTGGGTTGCGTGTATCCTGTTTGCGTGCCAAATCTCCATGCGGACGCTGTCTGCAAGCGCGGCTGTCCTGAGCTGCGTGAATCCTGTTTGCGTGCCAAATCTCCACGCGGACGCTGTCTGCAAGTGCGGCTGTCCTGAGCTGCGTGAATCCTGTTCGCGTGCCAAATATCCACGCGGACGCTGTCTGCAAGCGCGGCTGTCCTGAGCTGCGTGAATCCTGTTCGCGTGCCAAATCTCCACGCGGACGCTGTCTGCAAGCGCGGCTGTCCTGAGCTGCGTGAATCCTGTTTGTGTGCCAAATCTCCACGCGGACGCTGTCTGCAAGCGCGGCTGTCCTGAGCTGCGTGAATCCTGTTCGCGTGCCAAATCTCCACGCGGACGCTGTCTGCAAGCGCGGTTGTCCTGAGCTGCGTGAATCCAGTTGGCGTGCCAAATCTCCACGCGGACGCTGTCTGCTAGCGCGGCTGTCCAGAGCTGCGTGAATCCTGTTCGCGTGTCTGATTCTTCACGCGGAAACGCTGTCTACAGGCGCGGCAGGCTTGGCTGCGTGTATGCTGTCGCGTGCAATCCTGTACGTGTTTTTCTGAACTTCTTCAAACTTTTGGTACCTGTGACAGTCAACAGGTGAGATTCTTATTTTGTTCTTTGTGGGAAAGGAAGTATTTCATGAACTATTGGAAAGTGAATGTGCACAGTACATTCGACGCTACCCTGTGGTGCACCAACCCAGTATCTAGCGAGAGCCTTGTGCCGTTCGGGATAAGTCTCCCTTACTAATCTTCCCTTCCTTTGTCGTTTGTTCAACTCTTGGAACTCTTCAAGATATTGTCCTGGAATTCTTCAGTTTAGCCTTAAGGTCAGTGTTTGAATTAATCCCAATTCTGTGTTTCTTAGTATTTAATTTGGGACAGTGTCTTATGATACTTATCTATTTTAGGCTTACTTCCTGTACAATTCCCACGCCCTTTCCAGTGATCCATCTCTCTGCCTGTTTTATTCAGTCAGAGAGTTGTATCATTTGGAAGGTCTAATTTGACTTGCCTTCAATCAAGTCGTGTGAAGATAGGATCCGGGAAAGCCCTACCAAATTGTATCCTTTTTTGGTTACTGTATCCTTTTCAGTTGATACTTTGGTGATTTATGACAGCTCAGGGGTTAACGGCGCTGCAGCCTTTTACGGCGCCGTTAACCCCTTAGCGCCAGGGTCGTAATGAGGCCCAATGTATTTTATGTACACCTGTGTTACTAGGTCTATTATTTCTGCACTGTATGTTATAACTTTTGAAATTATAAATGTATAGCGTTTATATTGACCTGACTGAAAAATAAATTGAATATGAAAGCCTATAGAAGGGGTGTATAGTATATTGGGAATCGCCCTGTCTGCTTGTGTTACTTAACTACCGACCACTGCTGTCACCACGATGCTGTCGAAACAAGGGGCCATGCAATGTGGGAGCAAGAGTGATAGTTTGAATACAATCTGCATTTCCAATTTACCCCCACCCTTCACATTCCCAGCACCCACTGCTTACATCTTTTTTGACTGACGAGTCAACAAATGATCTGTCAAAATAAAACACTTGCTATATCGGACTCACCTCACTGTGTTTGCACCACATCTTTTTGATGACTGTATAGTTCTTTCAGACTAAAAAAGTAGCTAAGAGAACAACAACTGTGGTTCATTGCTTAGTCTTTCAACATGTTGCATTTGCTTGTCTTTCTCAGATTATATCGCACCTTTAAAGATAACAAATACGTTTATATGCTGCTAGAGGCCTGCCTGGGTGGCGAGTTGTGGAGCATTTTAAGGGACAGGTATGTATACGTATGTATTTAAAAAAAAAACAAGCAATCATGAAGTCAATAGTGCTGGCCTTTTGGCCTTTTCAACTCCATTTTCCAGCTATGCTTAACCTTTGCCACTCGTGCCCATTCCACTCTTAAATGCCCAAGCGCTGCCATCATATGCCAGTTGCAGCAACATATGCAGCCTCATTACAAATTTGGTGGTATTTCAGTGGTAAATCCATCACTTGGTCCTGTGTACTTACTGCGGGATTGCATATGGTGGGAGGTGGTGTAAATCCCCATTTTTGGGAGCCTGTAGGACTCAATTGAGCATTTTGGCAGAATTACTGCTGGTGGTAATTTGGCTAGTGGAAATTCCACTGATTTTGCTGCTTTTTGGCAATAAGGTAGAGGATTTACCTCTGCCATTTTGCTGGAAGAAAATCTTCCCCCTTACCACCAAAGTTGTAATACGGCGGTGCGGTATTGCAGCCGTTGCATTACTGCCATTTTTTCCTGCACCGCAGTAGTCATAATGAGGCCCGGGATTCTAATGCCTGGTACAGGTCATGACTTCTGGGTTTATGGTATTTATTTTTCTGCCCTTCCTTTCTGTATTTATCAATATTTATTTTTGGACCTTTTGTTCTATAATTATCCACATATATTTTTTGTCATATAAAAAGAAAATTCCAAACCAGTATTTTTCCAGTACCAGTATTTTTCTGCTTTTATTCGATTTAAAAAATGCATTTATTAAAGCACACATGCAGCCATATTGGAAAGAAATGCTAGCTCAATATTTTCTATAAGAACAAACAGTTGCTCCTGTGACTGCTGCTGCCTTAAGATAAATGCTGTCAGCAGTTTGAAGAACTTTAATGCTATTTTTATACAACGTTCACACGCTCCATGCTGCCAATCTGCAATGTGATGCGCCTGCGAGGTATGAGTGACATCAAAGAGAACCAGACAGAAAGAACAGTTTTTCTGTTTTTTTCCATTTTGATAAATAAATGCAGACAGAAAGCAGATTGATTTCCGTCTGTATTTATGTGTAGAAATCAGTAAGAACTGAAAACTGGAAGAGTAGGCATGATCCAATTTCAAGATGCTTCCCATCCTGCACTGCTGCCTGCCTGGTCATGCTGTGCCATAATGTGCCACCCACAGGAACCAATATCCAATCAGGCCTTTCGCTGCACCCACTAGGCTGCCTTTCCTTTAAAAAGGGGAAACTCTGAAGGCCACTGCCATATGATCTTCTGTTCTGATTTGCTGTCTTGCAACTCATTGGCCCTCATTACGATACCGGTGCTAAACCATGGCGCTATTAGCACCATGGTTAGTGCCGGTATCGTAACGTGTCTGCCATGGTGAAATGGGGAAATACCGCCCCATTCCAAAGTTGGCGGGGCGGTATTTCCCCATTTCCCCATGGCCTTTCCCCATTCCCATTTTTGCCCCATAGGGCATAATGGGAATGGCAAAGGCACTAAGAACGGTACCGCAAATTGCGGTCCCATACTTACCGCGAATGTTCCTTTGCGGGTCCCTACTTTAACGGTTGGTCCAGACCAGCCGTTAAGGTCGGGTCCCGCAAAGGGACCTCGTAATTAGGCGCTAATGGGTTAACGGCGCCGCAGCCTTTTACAGCGCTGATAACCCATTAGCGCCAGGGTCGTAATGAGGCCCATTGTTTGCCTCCAAGATGCCTTACAGCAGAAGGAGTGAAACGGAGAGGGTGGAGGGAGTAAAGGAAGGAGGGGAAACACATAGAAATTCCCCAAATCACATTGGAAACATGCATAAGAGTTTGGTTGTGATGAAACGAATCAGATGCACCGGTTCATGGGCGCAGCAGGGAGGAGTTCCTAGACCTGGCATCAGGCACTGAGCTGCATGTCAAGGATGTAAGGGGTGTCGGAAGAGCATTGTGTGTGTTTGTGGCATTTCTGAACCCATTAGGGTCTCTGACTGCAGGTCTTTCCCGTTGGACCTTTTTTCAGTTGATAGGTGGTATGGATCAGTGATTATGATGTGTTTTGGGCAGTGTGCTCTTTAAGTCTGTTTGGTAGGTAGGGTATCTATGGCCCCTGCGTCGGATGATCGAGTGATGCTCTGCTGGATTGGGAACCAGAGCAGGGTCTGTAGATCCTCAAAGTGTCAGTATTTGCCTAAACGTAGGATCAGGCCGGCCACCCTATTCTAGATTTCCTGAAGTTTCTGGGTGAGTTTTTTTTCAGAGCTCGATGTACACACTGCTACAGTAATCTGTCTTTTTTTCGATAACACAAGTGCTTGGGTGATTTCAATATTGTGCTGGAGGCCTTTGAAGGGATGACTTTTGAGAATATGTATGTTCAGGGATGCATTTACTGGTGACAAATATGTTATATGTGATCTTACCAACCACAATTACTCAGTGCTACATTTCATTGTGGACAAAACACCGAAAACACTGATTTTTAAAAAACACATTATTTGGGGGTCCCCACTCAAAGCCCCCATGTTTTCCACACTTGTCAAGGCAGCCCAACATCCTCCTGACCCATTTTAACCCCTTACCGCACTACCCTTTATATATTTATTTAATCTTTTCAGTATTTTTCAGTGTTATTGTCCGCTCTGTTATGTACCACTCTGTTTTGTTTGCAATAAAATGACTCGATACCAACAAATACCATTTGGGGGGTGCAAGAATAGATTGGGATCAAAGCTATTGTCAGGTTTCCTGATTTAGGTATTAACATGGGCAGGCCCCTGTGCCAGAGAAAAGAGAAAGGGAAGTTGTGCTTCTGGCATTGGGCCACAGTGTAGGTCATACATTTCTAATGTATTGAGACAGAGGCAGCTGTCAGTCACACACATCTGGATAGAATCTAGACCGGATGATATCTTGCTTTGTTAGAGACCATTGTTGTCCAGGTGGAGCATCAACGGGTGTTGTTTGTTTAGAGGTTGAAAGGCAGATGAACATGTTCCAGAGGAGATTCTAGAGGTCGCAAACAGATGTTCAAGAGTCACAGTGAGAGCAATGACCCCTGAGGAACACTGCAAGCTTGGGTAAGAAGGATTTCTAAGATGGAGTTGATGCATAATTATTATTATTATTATTATTATTATTATTATTATTATTATTATTATTATTGTATTTATTGAGCACGGACCTTGCTTTGAGAAGCAACAAAGCACTTTACAGAGGTATACAACAGAACAGATGTACAGTGGGGATAGCATACAGAGGGGCACAGAGGAAGGTACAGCAGTACTGGATGGCAGGGAGGAGAGGGACGGGCAGCGTCTAGCGAGCCAGATGGCACGATGGGCAACGTGATGGCCTAGGTGGTGAGGACGAAAGACTCCTTGAAGAGGTGGGTCTTGAGTTCTTTTCTGAATTGTAGGAGTGTGGCGGCGAGTCTGATGCTGACGAGGAGGGGGTTTCATAGTCTTGGTGCATAGGCAGAGAAGGCTTGTTTTCCAGCCCTTTCCACTTTGCAGAACTGGATTTCAAGTCTGCACGTGTCCTGGCTTCTAGTCGCGCGCTGTCCGCCAGAGATGCTGAGTTACTCTGCGAGGTAGCTGAGTGACTTGAGGGCGACTGCCTCAAAGATGATGCAGCAAGCATGCCTGTGCTGTTCCTTGGATGTCCATGACAACGTGGTGGCAGGATGCAGTATTAAGGATATCAGATGTTTATGTTTAGGACACCTTCGCTGCACTGCTTCACTCTGTGCTATACTGTGTCAAGATCTACAGAGATCCCCTGGCACAGACTTCATCATGGTAGGCCTGATAATGATAGCTATGCCATCATCCATGCGTGCCATGACTCAATTAAAGTGCTGTATCACACTGCACAGTTCTGTGCTGGGATCCTCTCTATGGTAACCCACTGATGTATGGTGTGGACCGAGGTTAGTGATTTCTGCGGTCAGCGACACATGGTGTATTATGGGAGGACTGCACCACTAATCTGTGACTAACAACTAACTCTCAACCTATCCTAACCAACACATCCAACTCTACCTGCCTCACACAGCTCAATCGCTCACTGCCCTCCCTCTTCTATCATCCACTTGGGCCACTAGGAATTACCTCTACACGGTTCCATGTCATTTCATCGCCAGTCATTATTTCCATGGGTTTTTTACGAATATTTCTTTATGAAAAAAACGTATTGAAATAGATTTTTTTTTTTCCGGGGGATTCCCCGCAAAGCCCCCATTCCCTATTATTTTGTCACTGTTCCCGATCCCCAACCCCTAAATACACTTTCCCGCCCCTCCAATATTTTGTGATTCGTTTTTTGCTGAAAAATATTAGTTAAAAACCCATCAAAAAAATGACTGTCGATGAAAGGACGTTCTACCCTCTATACTACGTTAAACATAAAGAGAGGCTTGGGGTAATTTAACAACCACAGGAACAGGCCCCAAGGACAAGAAACAACACTACACTAACGTTTTCTTATGGTTTTCTGTCACTCCTGTCCCGGTTACTTCCACAGACCTTCAGAAAAAGCCTACCAGACTCGCACACAAATGTTCAAATCATGTTCAAAGTATTTCATTTACTTATTTTTATCCAAAAATCCATTGTCATAGGATTGCCAGCAGACAAATTTTACAGGTAAGGTGGATACTTCAAAAAACACAATGCACAAACAAATAACGTTAAACTAAAAACACGGTGTATATCACACTGATTTTGTCACCACTTACACATCCATCCAATTCATGCAATCTATCTACTGATACTCAAACACCCAACATGTTTCATTCCTTCCATTCACTTAAAAATATATTAGGAAATTCTTCTGGGGGGGCTTCCTGGTTCCTGTTTGTGAGCTGCAAGGAAGCCGAAGGAGAAAGGGTTGGAGCTGAACGTGACATGTCATGGTCAGCTCCAACCCCTACTCAGCGCCTCCCCAGGCCAGCCTTCACCCTGTTGGATCAGGACTACCCGAGGACCCACCAGCCCTGCTGTGGCATTGCCCCCCGCACCACAGAGCCCCCCGCTACACCAGGAGCTTCTGTTAAAAAAAATGTGTTTTCTTTTTAAGCTGGGGTCGCAAGGGAGTCCCCAGGGGTTGCAACTGTTGCACCCAGAGGTCGCAGTTGGCACCCCTGGTGACCCCCCAAGTGATGTCCTTGACTGCCAGCATCCTTCCAAATCCGTGCACTGTTTTTCATGATTCTGATCAATCCTGCTCAATGATCCTTCATCTGTTTCAGAGGAACATTGCATTGTAAAATCTAACTGCAAAAAAAACTAACGTTATTTCTCGCAGGGGCAGTTTTGATGAGCCCACGTGCAAGTTCTGTGTGGGATGTGTCATGGAAGCATTTGATTATCTGCACCAGATGGGCATTATCTACCGGGACTTGAAACCTGAAAACTTGCTGCTGGATGCCGAAGGATACATAAAACTGGTAAGAGTGAGTTTCAAGGGGAGCAGTTTACATGTGTCTTTCATTTGTTCCCCAATTTTCACTGTGCCAAAGATGAGTAACTTCTTACAGGAACTATTACACCTGCATCGTCAGGGGTTGGGCGGTATCCCAGCACTAATTGCGCTGAAAACAGCGTAAAGGGCAAATTTTTACCTCCAGCAAAAAGCTGGAGGTAAAACTCCCACTTTTTGGCCAACTCAAGGTTGGGCGGAACGGTACATGCAGCGGTAATAGCGTTACCGCCGCATGTTACCGCCCAACTCATGATGAGGCCCTAACTCATGCTCAAATGGGCCACATCAGATCAAACAAGAAATAACAAATGCCAATCGTGTTGCTGACGTTTGGGCATTGCATAGATGTAGCCATCATTTCCCCAGGGAGGGCCATCATGTGTTTGGCTTCCCGATCACATGGCATGCATTTGTAAATGCACATGTACTGACACAATTTCCAAATGGTGGAGCGTTGAGTGATAGCCGACCACCTGAGAGCACACGATCTATGGAGTCAGGTCAAATATGGTAGTGGAGCATTACAAAAACCCGGTCTGGTTTATGTTGAGGCCCTTCGCCCGCATGGTTTTATTGCATGTACGCAGGCAAGGAAACTGGCCGATAATAAGGCCAAAATCATTATTGTACACGTGTGCAGCTTCTCACAATAAACATGGCCTACGGTTAAGGGAGACAAGTGAATAAAAGCTGTGAACCTCTAAGTTTCAGTTTGGGCCTTAGGAGTTGATGAGAGGGTGGCAGAGGCAGTTGAAGAGAGGTGGTCATATGAGAAGGAAGCAAGGAACTGGGAGGACACTGGTGGCAGAAGGCTGGCTGAAGGCATGGATAAGAAGGAGAACAGTGTACAAGGGCGAGGAAGTTGCAGAGAGTTGTGAGGAGATAGGAGGAGAACATTAAGTAGGAGGTGTGGGCTTGCTTGTTGGGAGGGTTCCCTAGACCGTGGAAGCTTAAACATGTGAGTAAATTGAAAGATGTGGCATATGTACTGGCGAAGAGAAGGATTGCAATGGGATGGAAAGCGTGCCACAAGCCCAAAGTGGAGACGTGGTGGAGGGACTTGCAGAAGTGGGCGGAGGCAGAAACAGTGGCATGGCAGGAAGCGTGTAAAGGGGACATAGAGGGTGAAGCTGGAGCCCTTGCGGGTTCGAGACAACTGATAGCAGAGCTATTTGGCCCCTCGTATGATGGACCAAGTGATGATGATTCAATAAGTGTGGCGAGAGGGGTCTCCCCACCACAAGAGGTGGAGACTAACAATGGGAGAAAGTAGGCTTGGGAGGGGGGTGGGACTGGAAATACAGTGGGCGAAAAAGTAAGATATGTAACCACTGTAAGTTGAGTTGGGTTTGTTATTTGTTGTTTGAATAAAATTAATAAAATTGTTAAAAAAAAAGCATTAAGTAGGAGATTGAGCTACATTTCAAGACAAAGGCAGAAAAGAGTACAATGGGAAGGATATAGGAAGGTGAAAGGAGGAAACTAGAGAGAAAAGTAGGGCAGAGGATTAATAGACGAGGAGTGGGAGCCTCATAGTCAAAGGGGAGGTACAGAAGAGTAGAGAGCAGGAGTTAGGAAAGGGAGAGGTCCCCTTAGGAACGAGATTCTGTAGTTGGTCGAGGAGGAAGACTATTTTGAGTTTGCAGAATAAGGAGCTAGCTTCGGAGAGGGAGATGTTGAATAGGAGATTGGAGAGAAGATTAAACTATACATTCTCTAGTGAGTGCTCTGCAGATTTTTATGCCATTCCAAGCCCCAGCACCTGAACTTTCAAGCCGCTATGTGTAAGCACAGGACCATACCCTACTGAGCCAGTAGACAAGAAAGACGTGTCAGGCACCCGTAAAACCTCAGGAATGCTAATGACTGTCAATCTTCTACTTAGGTAATTGTGGATGTTGCTGAACCTTTTTAGACTGAATTAATCAGGAACCTTTTATACTCAGCAGAAGATCTTTTTAAACACTGGTGTACCTTATTTGGCCAAAGACCTAAAGAGAAGTTAACCTGCGAGGGAAGGGAAGTGAATTGTTGAGCCTCACTGGATTACACACCACAAGCATTTACATTGTTGGGTTGTAGTTGAGCTCCTGGGGAGCATTTTCTTGTTGCTATGTTTAGTTTAAATCCCATACTCTTGTTTATTTGCCCCATGTATGTGCATATGCTTATTAAACCCTACCCTAATGATACCTCCTTGTGTCTGCCTATGGCTTATTTTACCCATATTTGTGGCACGTGTGGGTGCTGGATGTCAACAGATTATTTCCATTTGGCTAGCGAGTAAATGCCCTAGGCTGGTTAGCCTTCGGTGGGGGCTGCACACCCTTAATACTACTCTGGTGGTTATGCAAATTGTGATTGGTCAGTAACATTAATGATTCAAAGTTGCGTGTTCAAGGTGATTCAGAGTTACAAAATTATTTATTTGCGGATACAAATAGCTGGCAATGCATTGTCGTACTATTCTTAGTCCTTCATTGGGGCATTTCCGTTCAATTTGATCAGCAACATACAGTAATATCAATTCAATTAACTCAAAGAAAATCGAGTCACATTTTGACATATCGTCGAGTCACCATCGAATATTCCGGCCAAAACGAGATTTTATTATTCCACCCCAATGTCCAATATACCATCATGGTGTGAAATAATTCCAAGAACTAGGTACCAGAACAAATTGCAAAGAAAGTAATAGAGCATCATCATAAAGAACCATATGGCGTAGCCATCAGCGAAAGAAAGTTGAAATTCAGTGGATATTAGCAAAATAAGGATAAATATGTCATTCATTATTTACAAACTCCAGAAAGGCCACATAAACAAACATTTAACAGGCAACAGTAAAACAACATTCAGAAAGACAGAGGGAAAACATAAATAAAATAAAAATAATGAATGATGTACATCATGTGAGTTGATAACACATTTCTAGTTCTATATTAGATTCTGAGGTGCTTACCCTGCTCGGTATCCAGTTACCTCTACTGTCGTGGATACTTGCGCTTACTATAGAAACTGGCAGTGAAGAGGTGTACTGGTGTAGTAGCTATGATTCATGAGTAACTGCTAAATAATTACTCAGCTTTAGAGTATCTTTGTATTAATGGTGCATGCAGAAGCCCTTTGTGCCTTGTTCCTTTTCTTTATCATTGTGTTGACGTCATAGTCCCCTATGCGGTAATGCTGAAAAACATATCAACTCCTCATTACTAACCTTACTGCAGTGAAGTAACTCGAACTGTTTAAATGGTTATGCGCCATGAGGGAAGTAATCTGAAACATCGAACAAGGGCTCGATTAGTTGTAACAACTATCAGACTTATAACGATAATGTATGGGGAAAATCTATGGGCCTCCTTACATGGATGGCGGTGGACCAAGGTGCTATTAGCACCTTGGTCCATGCCGGTAAAATACCGGCACCGCCTTGGTGGAAAGGGAAAGGTTGGTGGGGCGGTAATTCCCCCTTCCCCCATTGCCCTTCCCCATTCCCATTTTTGCCCAATAGGGTAATTGCGGTACCGTAATTAGCTCCCTGGTCCCTTTGCGGGTTGGTTTTTAACGCCTGCAAAAAGCAGGCATTAAATTCTCCAACCCGCAAAGGGACCTCGTAGTAAGGCGGTAAAGGGTTTACCGGTACCGGTAAACCCTTACTGCCTACCGTGTAATGAGGCCCTAAATCTATACAATCAACCGTCTTACCTCAATTACGCACAAATGAATTTGTGTAGTGTCGCTAGTGATGCAAGTTATAATCTGTGGAGACAGAATGGTGGCTACATATCTGTCATGTCTATCGGCTAGATATAGTTCCTATATATTATGTAAGTGGGTAAAATATTGCTTACCTATACTCTTCGATGGCCGTGGTGCTTCGAATCACTTGTTACCGGCGCCGCAGGCAGGATGCAAAGAGTACATGCACGCGCTACCATGTAAAGATAAAGGGGGTCAATACAAGTTTGGAGGCAGCCATGGTGCTAGTAGCACCATGGCTGCCTCCAAACCTGTGTCCGGGTCCGTGGTGTCGGAATGGGGATTTACCGGGACATTCCGACCTTTGCGGACCCGGTAAGTCCCCATTCTGAAAACCATTCCCCATTCCCATTCGAGCCCCCATAGGGCTCAATGGGAATGGGGAAGGAGCTAATAACGGGCCCGCAAAAAGCGGCCCGTTATTAGCTCCTTGGTCCCTAAGCGGCTCCAGCTAAGGGACCTTGGAATGTGGGGGTAGGGGGTTAACGGCACCGGCATCCTTACCGGTGCAGTTAACCCCTTACCGCCGCACTCGGAATGAGGCCCAAAGTTTCTATGGTAACTGTACTAGACATAGAAGACGGCTTGCTTAGTGTTTGACGGAATGTGCAAGCGGCCATGTAAGAAGGAGGTATACACAATGTGAGGGATGAGGAATCCATTGATATTTGAGGAGATTCATGTGTTTGCCAATTTACCTGATGTAGAAAGAAGATTAGTGACAAAAACTAGATAGTGCCTTAAATGCTTTTTGGTAGTTAAGCAATTGGTGCATTAGATGACACAGTGTGACAAGCTGTTTAAGACTATACTATTGTTGAATGGATTAACCCAGTTCATGTCCTACTGTTCTGGAGAATATCGCTTTGGCTACCAAGGCTTGTTTTAGAAGGAAAATAATGAAATGAAAACAACTCATTTCGAGTCCATTGAAAACCACAAAAACATACGTTATACGTGTTATATAAATTAATCTACTGTCCTTGGGGGAACAATATGAAGCGAGCGATACTGCTAACATGTCACAAGATAATGATGGGGAGAAGGTGGGGCTTTACAAGTAATGATTCGAAATCAGAGCTGCAGGGTAGAATCCCAGTGGAAATGACTGAGAGGTGTTGTTTGAGGAGGATGGCTAGACCTCCTGCTCTGCTCGGCCTATTTTATACTATCAGGGAGTAGCCCGTGCAATGGGGCCATAGTCATCGGAGAACCATGTTTCTGTGATGAATATGATATCCACATTTTCATTGGAGGTGAGGACGAAAATGTAGTATTTGGTTTTGAGACAGATCTGGCATCAATGAGTATGTAGGAAAGCTGGCGTGGAATCTGGTGTGAGGTCCGATAGGGGGTGGCTGGGGGGGGGTGTGCAGATGGTGGTGGAAGAGGGAGACAGGCAGGGAGCAAGGCTTGAGTGGGTCCAGATCGGTGATCAGTGGTGGAGCTGTAAGTGGGGAGATGGGGAAGTGGTTGGAGGCATGTGGGTGTTTCCTGGGGGAGGGGTATATGGGCCATTGGTAGTCGAAGGGGGTTTTACCAGTGAGGTGAAGAGTGTCAGTATGGGGTTGGGAGTGGGAGGAGAGGGTTGGGTGGAGTAAATAGTTGGAGTGGGGAGGGATCCTTGGTGGAGCTGTGAAGAAGACTTAGGATGTGAAGTCCTCTGGTGGATGGTGTTTGTGTTTTTAGGGGTCATATGGAGGGCGTAGGGGTGTGAGTGAGAGTAGGAAGAGAGGTTGAGTGAGGTGGGCTTGCCAGGGCGGCCCATGCTGCACCAAGGAAGGAGAAGCGAGAGGTGGGGTACTGGGAGATGGTGTGGATGGAAGAGTGTTGGAGGGTTGAAAAAGCGGGACAGGTGGAGTGGTGTTGTTTCTGTTATTGTGAGGGGGAGGAGAGCGGTTGTGAAAACAGGTACAGTCTGGTGGTAGGTGGTGCTGAAGTTCTGGGCAGAGGAACGCCAGTGTGCGCCTCTGTTCCTGGAGGTGTGGGGGGCATAGAGGAAATGTTTTTTGGTGGATGTGAGAGGAGGGAGGGTGGGGGATGCAGGATGAGTGGGGAGGCTGGTTAGGTGGTGCGGGAGGTGGGAGTAGGTGAAGGAGACAGCTTGGTGTCCAGTGGACAGAGGCTAATGTTCTGGGCCGCGGCGTGCCTGTGTGTGTGCCGCTCTGTTCAGGGAGGTGTGGGGTTTGGGGGGAGTGGGTTTTAGAGGATGTGAGGTGAGGGTGGGAGGGGACGTAAGCAGGGGGAGGCCTGTTTGTCTGGTAAGGGAGGTAGGGGAAGGGGGTGGGAGAAGGAGAGAATGAGAATGGGCATTGGATTGTGGAAAGGGGGGTCGGCGGAGGGGAGTGTTGTTAGCTATTATTTTGGAGTGCCAAAGTGCGACTCTGGTCTGGGCTGGGTGGGGCATTGTGAGGCACATAGATTCAGTACCCCTTGTAGAAAAGGGTCATCTAGATTAAGAAAGTGCAGTATGTAGAGATGCCCCTCAAATTAGACCATATACAGTGCGGTAAAATCACCTTGTTTCATGCAGACACTGCAGGCAAAATGCACCAAGGCTCAGATAGACACCACAGGTGTGGTGCACTTAGATTTAAACCATATACTTGGAGTGAAAACACCTAGATTTAAACAGACCCTGCAAGTGGAAATCATACAGGTTCCAACAAATACTGCGGGTAAAATGCACCTGGATTTAAAGACACAGCAGTTTGAAAATGCACCAGGATTTGAATTTCCCAGCAGTAGGAACATGCACCTGAATTTGAAATTCACAGCAGTGGGAAATGCACCTACATTTAAACACAGTGCAATGAGAAAATGCACCTGAATTTGAAATGCACAGCAGTGGGAAATGCACCTAAATTTAAACACACAGCAGTGGAAAAATGCACCTGGATTTGAAATTCACAGCAGTGGGAAATGCACCTGGGTTTGAAATTCACAGCAGTGGGAAAATGTGCCTGGATTTGAAACTCACAGCAGTGGAAAATACACCTAAACTACTTAAACACAGAGCAGTGGGAAGAAGCACCTGGATATGAAATTCAAAGCAGTGGGAAATGCACCTACTTTTAACACAGAGCAGTGAAAAAATGCACCTGGATTTGAAATTCAAAGCAGTGGGAAAATGTGAATAGATTTGAAACTCACAGAAGTGGGAAATGCACCCAAACTACTTCAACACACAGCAGTAGGAAGATACACCTTGATTTGAAATCCACGGCAGTGGGAAATACACCTACTATTAAACACATAACAGCTTCAAAATGCACCTGGGTTTGAAATTCACAGCAGTGGGAAAATGTGTCTGGATTTGAAACTCACAGCAGTGGGAAATACACCTAAACTACTTAAACACAGAGCAGTGGGAAGAAGCAACTTAATATGAAATTCAAAGCAGTGGGAAATGGACCTACATCATTTAAACACAGAGCAGAGAAAGAATGCACCAGGATTTGAAATTCACAGCAGTCGGAAAATGTGCATGGATTTGAAACTCAAGGAGTGGGAAATGCACCTAAATTTAAAACACACAGCAGTGGGAAAATGCACATAGATTTGAAATTCACAGCAGTGGGAAAATGCACCTAAATTTAAACAGACGGCAGTGGGAAAATGCACCTGGTTTTGAAATTCACAGCAGTGGGAAACACACCTGGATTTGAAATTCTCAGCAGGGGGGGAACATGCACCTGGGTTTAAAAATTGCAGCAGTGGGTAATGCACCTACATTTAAACAGAAAGCAGTGAGAAAATGCACTGGATTTGAAACTCACAGCAGTGGGAAATGAACCTTAACTACTTAAACACACAACAGTGGGAAGATGCACCTTGATTTGAAATTCACAGCAGTGGGAAATGCACCTACAATTAAACACACAGCAGTTTTAAAATACACCTGGATTTGAAAGTCCCAGGAGTGGTAAATGCACCTAAATTTAAACACACAGCAGTGGGAAATGCACCTGGATTTGAACACATAGCAGTGGGGAAATGCACCTGGATTTGAAATTCACAGCAGTGGGAAAATGCACCTGAATTTAAACAGACTGCAGTGGGAAGATGCACCTGGTTTTGAAATTCACAGCAGTGGGAAATGCACCTGGATTTGAAATTCTCAGCAGGGTAGAGCATGCACCTGGATTTAAAAATTGCAGCAGTGCAGTGGGAAATGCACCTACATTTAAACGCACAGCAGTGGGAAGATGCACCTAGATTTAAAATTCACAGCAGTGGGAAATGCACCTACAATTAAACACACAGCAGTTTTAAAATACACCTGGATTTGAAATTCACAGGAGTGGGTAATGCACCTAAATTTAAACACACAGCAGAGGGAAATGAACCTGGATTTGAACACATAGCAATGGGGAAATGCACCTAAATTTAAAAAGACTGCAGTGGGAAATGCACCTGGATTTGAAATTCTCAGCAGGGGAGAACATTAACCTGGATTTAAAAATTGCAGCAGTGGGAAATGCACCTACAATTAAACATTTAAACACACAGCAATGGGAAGATGCACCTAGATTTAAAATTCACAGCCAGTGGGAAATGCACCTGGATTTGAAATTCACAGCAGTGGGAAAATGCGCCTGGATTTGAAACTCACAGCAGTGGGAAATGCACCTAAACTACTTAAACACAGAGCAGTGTGAAGAAGCACCTTGATTGGAAATTGACAGCAGTGGGAAATGCACCTACAATTAAACCCACAGCAGTTTAAAAATGCACCTGGATTTGAAATTCACAGGAGTGGGGAATGCACCTAAATTTAGACACAGAGCAGTGGAAAAATGCACCTGGATTTGAAATTCACAGCAGTGGGAAAATGCGCCTGGATTTGAAACTCACAGCAGTGGGAAATGCACCTAAACTACTTAAACACACAGCAGTGGGAAGATGCACCTTGATTTGAAATTCACTGCAGTGGGAAATACACCTACAATTAAACACACAGCAGTTTGAAAATGCACCTGGATTTGAAATTCACAGGAGTGGGAAATGCACCTAAATTTAAACACACAGCAGTGGGAAAATGCACCTGGATTTGAAATTCACACCAGTGGAAAAATGCACCTAAATTTAAACAGACAGCAGTGGGAAAATGCACCTGGATTTGAAATTCAAAGCAGTGGGAAAATGCGCATGGATTTGAAACTCACTGCAGTGGGAAATGCACCTAAATTTAAACACACAGCAGAGGGAAATGCACCTGGATTTGAACACATAGCAATGGGGAAATGCACCTGGATTTGAAATTCACAGCACTAGGAAAATGCACCTAAATTTAAAAAGACTGCAGTGGGAAATGCACCTGGATTTGAAATTCTCAGCAGGGGAGAACATTCACCTGGATTTAAAAATTGCAGCAGTGGGAAATGCACCTACATTTAAACACACAGCAATGGGAAGATGCACCTAGATTTAAAATTCACAGCCAGTGGGAAATGCACCTGGATTTGAAATTCACAGCAGTGGGAAAATGCGCCTGGATTTGAAACTCACAGCAGTGGGAGATGCACCTAAACTACTTAAACACAGAGCAGTGTGAAGAAGCACCTTGATTGGAAATTGACAGCAGTGGGAAATGCACCTACAATTAAACACACAGCAGTTTAAAAATGCACCTGGATTTGAAATTCACACCAGTGGAAAAATGCACCTAAATTTAAACAGACAGCAGTGGGAAAATGCACCTGGATTTGAAATTCAAAGCAGTTTTAAAATACACCTGGATTTGAAATTCACAAGAGTGGGAAATGCACCTAAATTTAAACACACAGCAGAGGGAAATGCACCTGGATTTGAACACATAGCAATGGGGAAATGCACCTGGATTTGAAATTCACAGCACTAGGAAAATGCACCTAAATTTAAAAAGACTGCAGTGGGAAATGCACCTGGATTTGAAATTCTCAGCAGGGGAGAACATTCACCTGGATTAAAAAATTGCAGCAGTGGGAAATGCACCTACATTTAAACACACAGCAATGGGAAGATGCACCTAGTTTTAAAATTCACAGCCAGTGGGAAATGCACCTGGATTTGAAATTCACAGCAGTGGGAAAATGCGCCTGGATTTGAAACTCACAGCAGTGGGAGATGCACCTAAACTACTTAAACACAGAGCAGTGTGAAGAAGCACCTTGATTGGAAATTGACAGCAGTGGGAAATGCACCTACAATTAAACACACAGCAGTTTAAAAATGCACCTGGATTTGAAGTTCACAGGAGTGGGGAATGCACCTAAATTTAGACACAGAGCAGTGGAAAAATGCACCTGGATTTGAAATTCACAGCAGTGGGAAAATGCGCCTGGATTTGAAACTCACAGCAGTGGGAAATGCACCTAAACTACTTAAACACACAGCAGTGGGAAGATGCACCTTGATTTGAAATTCACTGCAGTGGGAAATGCACCTACAATTAAACACACAGCAGTTTGAAAATGCACCTGCATTTGAAATTGACAGGAGTGGGAAATGCACCTAAATTTAAACACACAGCAGTGGGAAAATGCACCTGGATTTGAAATTCACACCAGTGGGAAAATGCACCTAAATTTAAACAGACAGCAGTGGGAAAATGCACCTGGATTTGAAATTCAAAGCAGTGGGAAAATGTGCATGGATTTGAAACTCACAGCAGTGGGAAATGCACCTAAACTACTTAAAAACACAGCAGTAGGAAGATGCACCTTCATTTGAAATCGACAGCAGTGGGAAATGCACCTACTATTAAACACATAGCAGCTTCAAAATGCACCTGGGTTTGAAATTCACAGCAGTGGGAAAATGCGCCTGGATTTGAAATTCAAAGCAGTGGGAAAATGCGCATGGATTTGAAACTCACAGCAGTGGGAAATGCACCTAAACTACTTAAAAGCACAGCAGTAGGAAGATACACCTTGATTTGAAATCGACGGCAGTGGGAAATGCACCTACTATTAAACACATAGCAGCTTCAAAATGCACCTGGGTTTGAAATTCACAGCAGTGGGAAAATGTGCCTGGATTTGAAACTCAAAGAAGTGGGACATACACCTAAACTACTTAAACACAGAGCAGTGGGAAGAAGCAACTGGATATGAAATTCAAAGCAGTGAGAAATGCACCTACATTTAAACACAGAGCAGAGAAAAAATGCACCTGGATTTGAAATTCACAGCAGTCGGAAAATGTGCATGGATTTGAAACTCACAGGAGTGGGAAATGCACCTAAATTTAAACACACAGCAGTGGGAAAATGCACATATATTTGTAATTCACAGCAGTGGGAAAATGGACCTAAATTTAAACAGACGGCAGTGGGAAAATGCACCTGTTTTTGAAATTCACAGCAGTGGGAAATGCACCTGGATTTAAAATTCTCAGCAGGGGGGAACATGCACCTGGATTTAAAAAGTGCAGCAGTGGGTAATGCACCTACATTTAAACACACAGCAGTGGGAAAATGCACCTAGATTTAAAATTCACAGCCAGAGGGAAATTCACCTGGATTTGAAATTCACAGCAGTGGGAAAATGCACCTAAATTTAAACAGACTGCAGTGGGAAGATGCACCTGGTTTTGAAATTCACAGGAGTGGGAAATGCACCTAAATTTAAACACACAGCAGTGGGAAATGCACCTGGATTTGAACACATAGCAGTGGGGAAATGCACCTGGATTTGAAATTCACAGCAGTGGGAAAATACACCTAAATTTAAACAGACTGCAGTGGGAAGATGCACCTGGTTTTGAAATTCACAGCAGTGGGAAATGCACCTGGATTTGGAATTCTCAGCAGGGGAGAACATGTACCTGGATTTAAAAATTGCAGCAGTGGGAAATGCACCTACATTTAAATGCACAGCAGTGGGAAAATGCACCTAGATTTAAAATTCACGGCCAGTGGGAAATGCACCTGGATTTGAAATTCACAGCAGTGGGAAAATGCGCCTGGATTTGAAAATCACAGCAGTGGGAAATGCACCTAAAGTACTTCAACACAGAGCAGTGTGAAGAAGCACCTTGATTGGAAATTGACAGCAGTGGGAAATGCACCTACAATTAAACACACAGCAGTTTAAAAATGCGCCTGGATTTGAAATTCACAGGAGTGGGGAATGCACCTAAATTTAAACGCAGAGCAGTGGAAAAATGCACCTGGATTTGAAATTCACAGCAGTGGGAAAATGCACCTGGATTTGAAACTCACAGCAGTGGGAAATGCACCTAAACTACTTAAACACACAGCAGTGGGAAGATGCACCTTGATTTGAAATTCACTGCAGTGGGAAATGCACCTACAATTAAACACACAGCAGTTTGAAAATGCACCTGGGTTTGAAATTCACAGCAGTGGGAAAATGCACCTAAATTCAAACAGACGGCAGTGGGAAAATGCACCTGGTTTTGAAATTCACAGCAGTAGGAAATGCACCTGGATGTGACATTCTCAGTAGGGGGGAACATGCACCTGGATTTAAAATTTGCAGCAGTGGGAAATGAACCTACATTTAAACACACCGCCGTGGGAAGATGCACCTAGATTTAAAATTCACAGCCATTGAAAATGCACCAGGATAGGAAATTCACAGCAGTGGGAAAATGCACCCGGTTTAAAATTCACAGCAGTGGGAAATGCACCAGGATTGGAGCTTCACAGCCATGGGAAATGCACCTGGATTTGAAATTCATATTAGTGGGAAAATGTGCCGGCATTTGAAACTCACACCAGTGGGAAATGCACCTAAA
Organism: Ambystoma mexicanum; assembly: GCF_040938575.1. Lineage (NCBI taxonomy): Eukaryota > Metazoa > Chordata > Amphibia > Caudata > Ambystomatidae > Ambystoma > Ambystoma mexicanum. The sequence goes on from NC_090935.1 coordinate 1,434,071,694, forward strand.
CTTAAACACACAGCAGTGGGAAGATGCACCTGGATTTGAAATTCACAGCAGTGGGAAATGCACCTAAACCTAAACACACAGCAGTGGGAAGATGCACCTGGATTTGAAATTCACTGCAGTGGAAACATGCACCTGACTTTGAAATTCACAGGAGTGGGAAATGCACCTAAATGTAAACACACATCAGCGGGAAAATGCACCTGGATTTGAAATTCACAGCAGTGGGAAAATGCACCTACATTTAAACACACAGCCTTGGGAAAATGCAGCTCGATTTGAAATTCACAGCAGTGGGAAATGCACCAGGATTGGAAATTCAGAGCCGTGGGAAAATGAACCTGGATTTGAAATACACAGCTTCAGTGTTCCTCTGTGATGTTGTGAGCTATGACTCTGTACCACAAATCATGTTAAAATGCATATGTAGAGGCTGCAACTTGTTGCTTGTTACTTGTTTTTTTAATATAATTTTTCAGTTCTGCATATGGAATTCTATTGAGCTGCAGGAGGCTGCTGTGTGCTGTTGGTGAGAGTAGACCAGACATGAAAATTAGCAGTCTGTCTCGGTCTCTCTTAGTGTACAGTTTGCTCACCTTTGCCCGGGCACATCGCTTCCCTTCTGAGCAGAAGGACTGAGGGTCCGGGAAGGACTCAGAATCATGAATGGCTCTCAAAAAGTCTGTCTTCGTGTAGAAACTCTTTTATGGAAATCACAAACCTACCTTGAGGGGCAACGTTCATAAATGGTGTGAGATATACTGTGACATCAGCCATTCATTCATAGGGCGTACAATCATTGCATGTACCAGTCATTACACTTTCTGTAATGTTATCTTTGTACTTCACCTGTTTTCTTATAAACATTTTGTATCCGTTCTTTTTGCTCCTTGTATATGTGCACCACTTGTTTACACCCTCATAAACTGGCTCGCTACCACTTCTCATCTTTATGCTATTGTACAGGCACCCTTCGTGGGAATGCTTCTGCCATTTGTAAATGTGTTATTGCAAGTCATTTCTGACCGAAATTGACACCCCTGATCTTGAAATAAATACAAATCTTTACTTCCGTGATCTTAAAGGGAGCTTGAACCCTCTTCTCCAATGAATGCTCCCTTCTCATGCAAATGGTACACCTTGCAAGCGCATTGGTGGGCTAGAGCGTAAATCAGCCACCCAGAAGCTGTTTTAGAAAGGCTCCTCGAATGCTTGCCATTATTTTCTAGATGAACGCAGACCCACACATTGTGTATGCTCTGGCAGTATTAAATCAAGTCCAGGCTCATTATCATATGACAGCCACCATTTTGCTCCTGCTTACATCCATTTTACACTCAATTAAATAAGCAACATTCAAACACGAGCACTGATACATGAGCACCACACACCGTGGGTAATAATAAGCAGCGCTCAGATACCTGAGGGTTCGTAGCGCTATATAAATGCTAAATTATTATTATTATTATTATTATTATCCAAAATGGATTCTTGCTCTGCTCCCACGGCCACAAACTTTAGTTATTTATTTGTTTCATTTTGCATTTTCCCTTTGGAGATAGAAATGTCATCCAAATGATGAATTGAACATAGCTTGGTCTCGTTGTGGTTCTCAAGACATGTGTGGTCAGGTCTGTGGTTCAGGAGACTAATGCACCCCCTACAGGGGCCTGTGTTTGGCCTCATGGTCACAGGATCGAATGCCAGAGGTCCACTCAGCCCTTCATCCTTCCGCGGTCGATAAAACGAGTACCATTAAGTTGGGTAACAAAAAACATCTGTTGTCTGTCAATAGCGCCACGATGCCCCTCTAGGGGTAAACGTGCGCTCTACAAATGCACCATTTATGTTATGTGGACTAGAGGACTATTTTTATTCTGCAGGTGAGTTCATCACCCCCCCAACCCCCTTTGTATTTGCTGGTGGGGTTGTGTGTTCAAGTGTGCTTCATATCCAAAGCACACTTCGCTTGTGCCAGCCTTCAGGCAAAGAGTGAAATTCTTAAATGTCACCCATTCTCTGCAATCACATGTAGGACCTATGCACTCTATCCCATCAACTAAGAGAACAGATGTGTGTACTGATATTGTAAAGATGGTGTGAATCACTGAACTAAAACTAGCAATTTTATTTTATTTATTTATGTATTTCATTTGCTTATACGCCCAAACCTATGGGTATCATGGCGTAGGTTACAGGTATACTTAACAATCTTAATGGCAATGACAAAGCCAAACCGCCTGGCTTCGCAAATGTAGAGGATATTTTCCTTTGCTTTGAGGGCCAGACCCAGGCTTTGCCAATGCTTGCTTTAACGTGTAGATGTGTGCTCACGGCTAGAAGTCAAAGTCAAGCACAAATATGAATGCACATGACAAGTGGAGCATGTCACTCGGTGCACTCTAACACCCCATGTGCAATATACTCTTCTGTCCAAATTAGCACCGCTGGGGCTAGCCATCCCATGTGTCATGGAAATATGCTTTGCTGTTCGTCGAAATGTTCTATTCAACCCAGGGAGCAGGAGCAAGTTTTTCCACTGATTTCGTGTTCCAAACCATCCTCGTGCTTTGTGATCCAGCTGTTCTTTTGTCTGACTAACATGTACGGCAGGCAGATGTGTTCTTATTCTGTTCTCATTGAGCATGACATTTGAAATAACTATTATAATAATCTATCTCAATTAACTGTCTAATGTTGGCTGTCCCGCTGCTTCTTCTAACTGGAAAGTGATGCGAAAAAACACTGTTCTCTCAGCACTCTCACATTTCAAGTGTACATTTGAACAGGGCCCAGAAAGACCACATTTTCCATGTAATAAGAACATGAATAGCCATTATTAAGGTTATTAAAGGATAGTTCCGGGACTTTTTTTTTATTGTCCCTACGGTTCGGCCATGCGTTTTTAAGCATAAATCTGTAGATCGTAGAAAACTTTCCTATGGACCTTACCCGACTTTTCGTCCATTAACGCACTCGAAATCAGCCGCCATTTTGTGATAATCCTATCATTTCCCCCCATCGCCCTGGCTCACCTGCGTTTGCGGCACTAAATCAAATCCCCCGCCCCTGAAACAGACATCAGCAGACGCGTACCGCCCATTTCCCAACGCCAAAGCACGTTTCGTGTCAACAATCGCTGCGCCTCAGCTAATGATGTGTCGCCATGGAAATGGCAGGACGCCTCTTTCCTCAATAAGTATAAACACACCGTTTCACAACACACAGCAGCAGATTTTCGATTCCATTCCTCTCTCTGTGTTACTTTGAGTATTCTGTGACTCGTTTCAGTGCTCTGGTCAGCTACCTTCGCCGCTTCTAGGCCTTGTGAACACCTGTACCATCTCGGTAAATTATTTTACTTTCTTTACCACACAATGGCTACAATAATGCCGTATATGTACGAGCCCGAGTACACCGAGGAGGAACTACTGGAAAGGCAAGCACGCGAAAACGATGGGGATACGGACGGCAGTTGGGAGGACCAGTCAACGGATGAAGAGCCTGGACCATGTCGCATGGACGGCGTCTCCACCTGGTGGACGTGCAATCGGTGCGAGCTAATGCCAACTGAGGAGGAGAACTGCTGCTGCCGTGAAAATTCCGGGTGCTTGGCCTACATTTTGGAAGGCGAGCCAAATCCGCAATGCATCACCGAGCTGCCAGAGTTCAGGGAAGCCTACCTCTCACGGACCGTGTTGAGGATGATGATGGTGCTTATGCACGAACTTCGCGGCACTGTTCGTCCGCGTAATCCGAGTAACGAGTAAGTATACTCTGGTTGTGATGTCAATGATGCCACTACTATTTCATGGTCGTCTCCCACATATAAAATTACATCTACATATCATTCGAACGCATGTAAATTGGTTCCATATTGTGCATTTTCTAGATAGAATTTTTTTCAAAGCAGAATGACATTTTTTACCTGAATCGACATTGATAAGAAAGTTTTGTCATTTTAATACAGTTTGCTTCTTTCTTTTTCACAGGTGGTACAGGCTGGTGGCCTATCGTTGCTTCACTTGGTGGCTTCACGGGAGGCTCGGACACCGCGTTCGGAGAGTAATACCTGCCTGTGCGGTACTTGCCATTAGACAACATTTCCCCAGCGACAGTGGACAATACCGCGGATTTTCCCTGGATGTGCTGCAACCGGAACTTTACAATGTGTAATGTTTATTATTTATGTTCAATTGAAATTAAGATCTAAAATAAAACCCAACATATATTTTAACAATGGTTGTCTTCCTGTGTCTTGTCTGCACGACCACCGCCCCAATCCACCCCCCGCCCTATCAAAGGCAGTTCGCACCGGGGTACTTGCGCTGGAAAGTGGAGCTGTCAGGGAGCGATAAAGGCCAAGAGGTGCCAAAGACCATGTACACTTCAAAGTGGTCTATAGAGCATGGGTTGTTGTTCCCATGTCTACCTCCAGACCCCGTGTCTCCTGCCAAGCATCCCCCCTCACGCTGGACGCCCCCCTGCAATCCACATAAGTGTGTCTCCATTCACGAGTCTTCCTGTGTCTTGTCTGCACGACCACCGCCCCAATCCACCCCCCGCCCTATCAAAGGCAGTTCGCACTGGGGTACTTGCGCTGGCAAGTGGAGCTGTCAGGGAGCGATAAAGGCCAAGAGGTGCCAAAGACCATGTACACTTCAAAGTGGTCTATAGAGCATGGTTTGTTGTTCCCATGTCTACCTCCAGACCCCGTGTCTCCTGCCAAGCATCCCCCCTCACGCTGGACGCCCCCCTGCAAACCGCATAATGCCACGACATATACACGTCATTCATTCACAAACACACCCCTGTTTCGAATTCTTTATAACCCACTTCATATTTCGAATGAGAACTTCTTTGCGCTTTGCTAGTCAACCCGTGAAGGTGCTGGTTATCTGCTCTTCGTCTCTGTGAACTTCCCTGACCACTTCGAGCAAACTCGTCAGTTTGCAACCTGTGAACTGCTCCCTGTTCTACGACAAGAAACTACTCTGATCCCTGCATCTAACTGTTTGTTCGTCAAGGTAAGGCCATGTACCATAATCATTTTGCGTCCAATTTTTTAATTTATATCTATTTGCTAGTAGTCATCAAATTGCATCCATGTTTTCTTTTCGTTCAAGACAGTACATGCAAGGAACTAGTCACATGTTCTGAGTTTAGTCAAATTATTTTTCTATTTTTTTAAAGTTATTCAAATACTTATCCGCATGTGAATAACGTGTATAGTTCCAAGAACCAAAACGAACCTTGCATTGGACCTTTTATGTGTCATTTAATTTTTTAACACATTGGTATTCATTGAGAATTGTTGATCTTTACTTTTCAGAACTTTCCACAATGCCTGCCTGTTCCATTGGCGGTTGCCCTTCGAAGACCCATAATAAATCTGAAGGTACTATAATGCATGTTTTCCCTAAGACAATAGATCAGATAAGAGAATGGGTCCGATATTGCGGATATCCACCGTCTGAGCTTGAAAGTAGAGTCCTAGAAGTCTTTGCGGACAAGAGGGGTGATCGATACCGCATCTGCAGCAGGAACTTTAGCTCAGACATGTACTCCACATCATTGCTAATAAAGAAGAAAACACCGCGAGCGAGGCGAAAATTGCTTTCAACCGCTATTCCCACTCTATTCGTCCACATCCCTCCACTGGTGAGTCAAGTTTACGGATCTAGCTCTCGGCCTTGCGGTAGTGTGTAGCATTAGCTAACAATAATTTCCCCATTTATGTATCCACTCAATATGAAGGCGGAGGATTCTCCATCCGTGTCGTTATTGCAGTCATCAGCCACTTCAAGCGCCTATCGGGTAATCTTACTTAGCTTTTCTGCCACTGACTTGTTTTAGGCATGTAAATCAATACTTTTAATTTATCGTGTAATTATTTTACTTAATGGTACACCCTAGTACTCGTCCTCTAGTCTTTGTTTTCAATTATAATTATTGTTATCCAAAATAATGCAAGTACTGTCTTTCAGGGAGATGCTGAGGAGTCCAACGCATTGACGACAACCGTTGATGTCACTCAGATGCTCGAGGTACGTTTCCGGACAGTTCCATCGATGGAGATCATCAGATCTTGCATTCTTGTAGCGTGATTGTTACACACAATGTTTCTTTCGTTTTTAGCCATTGATGTGTCCTTCTGTCGTCGCCCTCCTATGTGTCTTCTTTTTTCAATATTGTGTTCATTACTAATGAAAGTCCTATGTTTCAGGGAGTCGATGGAGCATTAGTCCAAGAAGAAGGGGGAGCATGCAGTTACGGGTCGGCGCAACAGCTTGCAGAAGTGTGCACTGCAGTTACAGCGTCCCTTGATGTTCTTATGCATTTCGAGGTATGGATACTGACAGTTCGATCAAGCGAGATCATATGACGTGATTACATCCGCTATACTTCCTTCTTTATTAACGCAAGTACTATGTTTCAGGGAGATGACGGAGCTTCTTCTACAAGAACATCACCCCTAGTAGTTGATGCAGATCTCTGGGTGGTGACACTTCCAACGATCGAGCAAATTGAATCATATTTAGATATCCATTATTTATTTTAGACAACTGATCATTTGTGCAGGTATATTTAGATGAGCCGTTGACGCCTGCACAAAGTTTATGTTCTTTTTAACAAAATAGAAAACCATACTAATGCAATTACTGTGTTTCAGGGAGTTGCTGAAGCGTCATCTTCAATAATATCATCAATGGAAGTCTATGCGGAGCCCGAGGTATGGATCTTGACAGTTCCATCTAACTAGATCAACAATGCGTGAATAATTGTCGTTTGAATGTTCTACACAATGCGTTCATTCGTGTTTTGCTATTGAGATGTACGTGGGTATTGGTCCCCAAGTACATTTTGTGTTTTCAATATTATTATACATACTAATGAAAGTTCTATGTTTCAGGGAGTCGATGGAGCGTCAGTGAGTGATGGATGTGCTTATCGTGAAAATATAGTCGTTGCATCGCAAGAGGAAGTGGAGACATGCACACACGAGTCGGAGCAACAGCGTCCAGATGTTGAAGTTCGAGGCAAGAAAGTTTCAAAGAAAAGAAAGCAAAAGAAGGTTAGTGTCCTGGTCACTATATTATGTTGTTTTTCACTGTTAATAGTTCAATACTGTAAGTTGTGTTTAAACTGAACATCCCTTTTGCAATCTGTCCTCTAGTTGCGAGTGGGTGTACGAACTAGATCTAAACAGACAGTGAAGCGAACGAGAGATGTTGCTTGTCAAACCTTTTGGCAGGGACTTGAGACTGGAGATGCATCGTGCCAATGGGAAGAATATGAAGTGATTGACAACGGAGCTATACCACCACCAGCCATTGATAGTGAATGTCCTCCTGGTAGTTCGGATGCAGTCGGAGATCAATTCACAGAATCCACACCCGCAAAAACTAAGACCGCGAGAAAGTTGAAGAAATTGTTTTATTCTCCCATCGCCGGAGAAGGAACAGATGTTGCAATGGAAGAGAATGTAATGGACAACAATGAAACACCATCAATATCACTGAACATAGCGGAAGACGATATCAGAGATTGTACCTTTACTGTGAGTGACATGTCCTCAACGTTACAGGCCGAACCAGCTGGGATGCAGAGTGACAGTATAAGGAAAGAGGCCAAATTCATTGTATTCGATAGTTGTTTGATTGATATTATTATTATGCTGAAATGTGGGCATTCGGTTGGTGGGGAAGTATGTGGGGAGCCATTGATTAATGTGACTCGTGCAATTCGAGGCACTAACCTTAAAATACATGCCACCTGTACACAATATCATCCGTTCTCATGGTCTGCACAACCCATGCTGGGGCAACTGCCAGCAGGAAATCTACTTTGTGCAGCGGCCGCACTTTTTAGTGGTTCAAGTTTTAAAAAGTTAGAGTATTTCTTTCAGTTTGTGGGAATCCATTTCATTGCGAAAACTCAGTTCTACAAATACCAAACCGATTATCTATTTCCAGCCATTAGCGAAGCTTGGAGAATGGAAAAAATGTCTATTGAAAGTACATTCGCGGGCAAACGGTTCAGGCTAGCCGGTGATGGACAGTGCGACAGCCCAGGATTTTCAGCCAAGTACTGCACCTACCACTTTCAGGACATGGAAAGTAAGAAAATTGTGAGTTCGGTGGTCGTGCAGGTGTCACAAAGTACATCCTCAGTGGCCATGGAGAAAGTTGGCTTTGTAGCATCATTGCAAGAACTACAATCGCGGGGAATGGTGATCGACCTGATAGCCACGGACAGACACGTTTCAATTGCCAAGACAATGAGAGAAGAGTACAAAAATATAAATCACCAATTTGACGTATGGCATCTTGCAAAAACAATCAATAAAAAAATGTCGGCTGCAGGTAAAAAAAAAGATATGCAAGGTATTTCACAGTGGTCCAAGTCAATCAGCAGCCATCTTTGGTGGAGCTCAAAAACATGTGAAGGGTCGTTGGAAATTCTACTGGAAAAATGGCGGTCAGTAATGCTACACTGTAGCAACGTTCACCGCTGGACCACGAACCAACATTTCCACAATTGTGAACATGGCCATTTGTCCACAGAGGAGGCACGAAGAAGAAGTGGTTGATTCCTTCATCACCCACTCACAAAGCCATTGAAAAGATTGTATTTGATAAAACTATAACAAGAGATTTGAGGGGACTCACGGAATTCTGCCACACAGGAGATTTGGAGGTGTTCCACAATATGTGCCTAAAGTACAGGCCAAAACGATTGCATTTTGGCATGGAGGGCATGATAAATCGGACTCTTCTAGCGGTCTTGGCACATAACCATAATGTTGGCCGTCAACAAAGTAGGACGACCGGAACTTTAGGGAAGCTTCGCTACAATAAGGCCATCACTAAAAGAAGTAAACAATGGGTTATCAAACCAGTGTTTGAGGATATGCAATATGACTTTATTGAGAGACTTATTGTTGATGTCCTAGATAGGCACATACATGGAGTTGTGAACGAACCTGTGCAGGGGACAACTGCATTGCCACCCAACATTGCCTCTGTTCCATGTCCACCTAAAGAAGAGCTCATTGAGAAATACACATCACGGTTTAAATGATTGTAATTTGATTGTCTGTTCTCTCGAGTCTCCTCATGTCGCAGGCCCATTGAATATGTGTATCTATGTAATGTGTAAATAAAAGTGATTGCTCAGTGTACATGCAATGTGTCTCTCCACCCTTGCCCCTCCCTTCACCGTGCAGTAGTGCGAACCACCCGGGTGTCACCTGTGACTTTGCTCTCGAGTCTCCTCATGTCGCAGGCCCATTGAATATGTGTAGCTATGTATTGTGTAAATAAAAGTGATTGCTCAGTGTACATGCAATGTGTCTCTCCAACCTTGTTCATTTGCGCATTAAATTAAACCAAACAGTAATATAAATCATTTTTCAAAAAATATAGAATGTCTCCGTATTTATGGTTCTCTGGGGCTGCAAAGCACGCAGACAAAATGCAAAGATGGAGTGTAAATTTCAAGTCCTGTGAGATGGCCTTACACTGAATGTAGCTAACTAGGAATGTGTGCTCGTTCAAAGTGAAGGTCAGCTGCTTTGATTTTTTGCTCGGGTGCCGGAATGGCCCACGACTCAGTATAAGGTTCTATTGTTATTTGACCTTGACAGGCCGGGACCATCCCGAAAGACTTCTTTTCGGGGGTGTGGTGCAATAACGTAAGAAACGATAATGAATAAAATTTCAGAAACGATAGCCATTTAATGTTCGTTCATTAGAAGAAATAACGTCGGCATAGAAGGAGTGGTATTTCGGGGCTGCCCTACTCACAGACACAATGGAAAATGCAAATATAATGTAAGTAACTCTTTAGATGAGTTTATACCGCAATTTAATTACTATACAGTAGCTTTAAAGACGGGTTAAGTTGTACTTGTTCGTTCTATGTGGCATATTGTTTTGTACCGCGCACTATCTTGAGGAGAACCATCTCCTTTTACGGAAGCACCTCAAAACCTTCCTCTTTGCTTCTGCTTTCTCTCTCCCTCTCCCCTGCTACAACTGGTCCACTGTCTGCGACCTCGGTCCTGGGCCCTTCCACTCTCCACCTGCACTGCCTCCCTGTCAACCCCTGCACTGGGGGACTGTCTCAGTATCCTACAGCCCCCCCCTTCCCAGCACTTGTTCTGCACTTACCTTGCCTCGCCACGCCTTGAAACACTTGTGTATAGGCGCGTTGCAAATGCCATATTATATCATATCAGTGACGAAGTGGTCCACTGGCGCTCAGGCGGCTCTGAAAAAGGCGGAGGAGAGGGGGTGGGTTACTGGAAATGACGTATAATACCCAGTTGCACTGTCCTAGCTATGAAATAATTTCCCGACCTAATATATAAAATGAATAATTTTAATAAAGATCTGATGGTGAGACTAATTTCATTTTTTATGTTTTTAAAACAGGTACATCCTTCATTATTGTCCGTGTCACGAGTACCAGACACCGGCGGATGGATTTTACAACCGCCAGTTGCTTCTCCGCGTGAACAACGTTACCACCCTGACCATTTTGTGGGACGATCGCCAAGTACAAGTATGCCCTTACGCGGTACTAATGGCTAGATGCAACATACATACCGTTGTGGTGGCCTAGTGCCTCGTTGTTGGAACAGCCATGCGATTATCAGTGCGACCGAAGAGCTTATTTTATCGTAAACCAACACCCTGGCCCTCATTCCGAGTCAGGACTACACCATGGAGTAAATAGCTCCATGATTGGCAACCATGGAGCTATTTACTCCATGGAATACCGGCATGGTGAATGGAGTAATTACCGGTCCATTCCAAGGTTGGATGGACCGGTAATTCCCCATTCACCATAGCCCTTCCCCATCCCCATTTCTGCCCCCATAGGGCTCAATGGGAATGGGGAAGGAGGTAATTACGGCACCGTAAATTACGGTGCCGTAATTTACTCCAAGGTCACTTTGCGCGTCCCGTAATTTACTCCTGCTAAAAGCAGGAGGTAAAGAGGGACCCGCAAAGGGAACTCGGAATACGGAGGTAAGGGATTACCGCCATCGTGCCCTTACAGGCGCCGGTAATCCCTTACCTCCAACCTCGGAATGACCCCCCCTGTGTACTGCACACGAACATCGCTTGCCTCAAGACAAACTATTTTGGATCGAGAGCAAAGAAAAATGCAAATCGCTGAATATTCTCTAAACATTTGATGTCCAATAAATGTACTTTACCAAATGTACCGTGTTGCTGTTTGATTTTAAAGTACCGTTTCATATTCCGAATTGTGGCGCGCTGTGTTGTGAGCTGATCTGTGTTGGTTTCCGGGTTCTGTGTGGAGTCGCGTAGAAGACGCCTGGGCGCGTTTGCCTACGCAGCACAGTAACGTCACGGATAGAGGCGGGGAATATGAATGTTTTGATAAAGTCTGTTTCAGGGGCGGGGGGTTTGATTTAGTGCCGCAAACGCAGATGAGCCAGGTCGATGGGGGGAAATGATAGGATTATCACAAAATGGCGGCTGATTTCGAGTGCGTTAATGGACGAAAAGTCGGGTAAGGTCCATAGGAAAGTTTTCTACGATCTACCGATTTATGCTTAAAAACACATGGCCGAACCGTAGGGACAATAAAAAAAAAGTCCCGGAACTATCCTTTAATTCTCCGGCGTGCCTTCTTGAATTGAAGCACTTTGCTTCCCACCTTTGTCTTAATTTGACTCTCCTGCTTCCAAGACAGTGGCGTCCAACAAGCTCTTTTGCTCCTGACCTGCACAGAGATGTCTTGCACACTGAGACGATCCGTCCTGCTGCGTATTGGTTGGTGGCTAGTGCGGGCAGGCCCCATGTTCTCATATTCCATTTCATGTGGGTTGGACTCACCCAGGTGGCCTATGCAATGGGGTCTTGTCAAAGGATATATTGCTAAGCTGGCTCGCGCTCCTCTCCAGTATGACCCTCATCCTTACCACCACAGAGATGTCTTGCACACAGAGACGATTCATCCTGCTGCGTATTGGTTGGTGGCGGGCCCGCGGGCAGGCCTCAATTTCTCATATTCCATTTCACGTGGGTTGGACTCACCCAGGTGGCTCATGGAATGGGTCTTGGCAAAGGGTATATTGCTAAGCTGGGTGGCCCTCCTCTCCAGTATGACCCTCACCCTCTTACCGCCACAGGGATGTCTTACGAGATCCCAGCTCTTGCGGGTCCCGCAGGGGGACCAGGGAGCTAATAACGGGCATGTTATTAACGGTCCCGTTGTTAGCTCCCTCCTGATTCCCATTGAGCCCTATGGGGGCTCAAATGGGAATGGGGATGGGTAAATTGAATGAGGAATTACCGGGTCCTCCAAGGTTGGAATGGCCTGGTAATTCCTCATTCAAGGAACCCAGACTCGAGTTTGGAGGCAGCCATGCCGCAAATAGCGGCATGGCTACCTCCAAACTCGTAATGAGGCCCACTGTCTCCTGTTACCTTCCCTAGCACTGCACTGCGCCCCGCGCACCCTCTCTAGCACCTCTTCTAGCTACTGATTTACCTCCTCCACCTTCCCTTCTGTTGGGTATGATGGTGCTTTTGCCTAACTTTGTGTGGCCTACCTACTCATTCTGCCTACCTTCTTCTGTTCCCTTGTACTTCACCTCTTATGTGTGCTCCCCGCTGTACCTGTCTGTCTTGCTGTGGGGGTGATGCAGTGCTTTAAATAGGCACCCAGCTACCTGTCTCCACTGGCATATTGCAGCCTTCCCTGTCCGTGGATTCCAATCAGGTGTCAAGTCCTAAAAATTTAAGTGGGGGGACTCATCAACAAATGCAATGGGATGTGACGTTGCCGGAAATGAGCATATCAAGATGAAATATGCAAATGTAATTAAATTGGCTTTGCATAACCACCCAAATTGCACAGGACGAATGGCATTTGCCTTTTCATAAAATCAAAACACACACAAAACCAAGACAGGATATTTTCTTCTAATAGTGTTTTTGAAAACGTTAAAAGGTGTGCACGTTTTAAACGCCAAGAACCAATACAAATGTTTTCCCTGGGACCTGCTGTACCTTAATGAGGCATTTCACCTTCAGTTGTTTGTTATCTTTCATCAGGTTATATAGTGCAGTTGTGATGTGTCCAGCCTGCAAACCTAATTCATTAATTCAAGGAAGACTTTCAATGTTTCTCATATTAGCTGGGGGGGAGGTTGGACTGAGTCCACCGTCTGAAAAAAGTGGTTGGACTCTGTCCACCCGCGTGTATCCTGCACTTTTGCCCTGACTCCAACTATTATAACTTTTCTGTCGACCCCCAAGCATCTTCCAGCGTGGGTTTGCTTCTGCTACCATCGCCTCACTAATGTTAAGGACCTGCACAACTATTAGCTACCCTCAAGGTTGTCCCTCCATCCAGACCATGAAGAGTGGAAAGAGACTTCCACTATGCATCCCTGGAATGCTGCTTGCTGAATCCCACCCTAAGTTGACCTCTGGAGAAATGGTGATGGCCATTCTTATGTTCAAACATGGTCCAGGTACCTTGCAGGCATTAATGACATGTAGGTTACCTCCTCAGTCATCAATGGGGGTACTAGATGAAATCTTTGTCATGTTCCCCCTAGATTCATGAAGTTGGTGATCAATGGTTCAAGGTAACCATAGAAATATTGTTGCCTTTGACTCTCTGCTTCCCACCCGGCCACCCACGTACTATAGGGATAACGTGTACACTTTCAGGGGTCAAGTGACTTTTATTGAATGCAAAGTAGCTTATACTATTGATTGGCACTGGTGCCACCTCTGGCCCCTTCCTCTCCTGCTTCTCTGCAGCCGCCCCGCTTCATTCCAATCTCCATGTACCATAGTGATCGAGAGCGCTGTGTGGTGATGTACTGTAAAACATAGTCACATGAGCAAATGTGAGTAGGTGTGTTGTCACAGATGGCCTCGAGAATGCACCAACTCCAGAAGACAGTGCAAGGGGGCTTACTGTCAGAACTGTAGAGGGGCTGAGCAATGGCCATCACTCTCTCTCATCTAGTGAAGGCTGTTCCTTCCCTGGCGCAGGCATCCCTCCACTCAGGCTTGTCACTAGTGATCAGTAACCTCTACTATTTAAACAGCTGTGTTACTAGGTGTGATGGGCTGGATAAACACCTGGACCCTGCTCTGAATTCCCCAATATGATGTAATGTAGAGGGTGATAACTTTCTAACACTCAGGTCACCCTTGGTCTCTTCCTTCAACTCCCTCCTGTTCCTCTGCCCATATCTTTCTATCGCTCTCCCTCTTCATCTCTTGCTCTTCTCCTTAATACTCCACCCACCCCTCTCCTGTCTCTCGCTCACACTTCATATTCCATCCCTCCGATGCTCCTCTTCCTCATTAATATCTACCTCCACCCTCTGATCTTACGCTATGCCACTGCGCTCCCCTCTCCGCACCACTGCAATCTCCTTCCCACACTACTACTCCTCGCCTCACACTGCCACACCTCTCACCACACTACTCTACCTACAGCTTTTATAACAATCACCCCCTATCACTCTTCCATTCACCTTACCATTTGCCTCTTGCTCTATCACTCTTACTCACACCCTTTTCATGCACACTCACCACCAAGTACCTCTTTCTCTCACCAGCCAATACCTCGCCTTGCACAACCTTCAGCAGGTCCCCTCCCCATTTTCCTCCACCTTCCTCCCTCTGCCTGGTCTCTTGGTCCTCGTCCTCCTCCCTTGACCACACTATAATAAGCCACATCTTCCTGTTTCCTGTCCCTTTGTTATCCTCCCCGTCCCTCTCCATTAGCCCTCTCCCTTACCTTGTTCCCCAAGCCAACCACCTGGGCAGGTGTTGCAGGTGAGCAAATCATAAAAGGGGTCTTGAGCCCCACCCTTTCTTGTGCCTGGGTCTGTCAGCTCTAGGCACTGGCAGCCCACTACAGTAAGTGTCAGTCTCAAAATCCCAATCTCTCAATGTCAGTGTGAGGGTTTTCCGGCATGTGTGGGATGGCAGATTGACAACAGGACCGCTGTGTGGTCGTGTGGTAGATCCATGCAGATACATGCATTGTCTTTGTAGGTGAGCTTACTGAAAGGCTGGACAGAGTGCTCTGCAGTCTGGTGTTTTGTTGTAGTTCGGGCGGCCTACGGCACTGGTACTGCCTGACCAGTGAATGGGTGATTCTGAAGTCTGGAGCTTTCTTGCTGTTTCTTTCCCAGCTGGGCTGCTTGCCTGCTCTTCCACCTTCAGGTCCTCTGGGAACTGTAGTTTCCTAGTGGAAACATACACACTGGCAAGCATCATGTAGTACAGAGACGGGGCAAGATAAGATGATACTCATTTCATGCATGCAGGCACAAAGAGATGAGACAGGGATTGGGGCTTCGTAATGCCCACACCCCACCTCTGAGGCCGGACTGGCTCTGGGAATCCCTGTGGTGCCCCCATCCCCTCTAGACAGGGTCAGGTTGCACACCCTGTCACAGTGGCTGCATGAATATAAATGATGAGTATGTGTGTGAAAGCAAGATGTGTAGGGGAACAAGATATAACAAACGTCCTCAAATGTGATCATGTTGTTTTGGGAGTGTGTATGAAGGTACGCAAGAGTGTGGCGGGAACAGGATAGTGACATATGACATCCTTTAGTCTGATCATATGATCCTCTCTTCAGCATTTCACAATATAGAAACAATCCGGGCCCCTGTGTTTACTCAAGAAAGTGACACAAACAATGAATACTGTTTTAATGATTGATGTGGACTTTAAATATGAGTGTGTTATTCTTGGGGAGGAGGATCTGATCGCAGAGCTGTCATTCCCACAGAGATGTTGGTTCTTTAGAGCTTTGCTCTCTGCAAAGTAATTTGTACTGAAGAATTGGAAAAGTGAGCTAACACCTTCAATATCGGAATGGATGTCAGATTTGGTGCAGATGTCTAAAATGGAAAGAGTGATTTTATGTAGGAAGAAGAAACGAGACTTGTATGAGTAGATTTGGGATAGATTCATTGATCTATAAACTATTTTTGACATGTGAACTTGTGTAGTTGCACTTCCCTCACTGTGAACTCAATGTTTTTGTATAATCTTTCAAATATTTTAAGAATCTGAATGTAATCTGTTCTTGTGATCTAAAAATATGTTAATACAAAAAAGGTTGAGGCTCTCGGTTGGTCTGACCTATGAAAAGAGTCACCCCTCAATCTTTGCTGAAACCTTCACGCCTCCAACTGACCTAAAGGAACTGCAGGAATGAATATTCTCAACATCAAGCATAGTCAAGTCTGGTACAGTCAGTCTGCCTTTGTACAAGTCATTGTGCTGCAGTAGAAATGCTAAAGCGTATTTCACTCTACTGATATCTATTAACGTCTGTGGGGCACCAGCTCCCATGATCTACGAGAAAATTAAAACTCCCAACAAAGATAGCAATACATGGCCTGACTCAAAACTATGTTTAAGTAAAGTTAACAGTACTAGTGAAAGACACATATAATAATACAAGACATAAGTAGAAAAAAGAGAACCCATCTCCATGACCACATTTGCTATCAGAAGATGTTCGTATGTGCAAGTGAGTGAGAATACCTCCTGAAACTCCTCACAGATCCAACTACACAAAGTAACTTGCAGAGACCCTCACTCTATTCTTAGAAGAAGAGATCAACAAGATCCAGTCCAACACCAGTAACCAAACCAGATCTGTTAACACCCCTCCATCAGAACTGAAACCACAGTGATCAGTAAAGTTGTTTAAAAGTTGACAGCCACATCTGAGTAAATCTACCCCTGTCAGGCTACTACTCTTAAAGCGAGGATTACAAGCTTTACCCTGCACATGGGACTATCATCCGCTGCTCTTTGCAGTGTGGGATTTTGCCCCTTTCCTTGAAGAAGACCTGTATCCCCCTAATTCTAAAAAAAACCTTCTGACGATCCTAAGACCCTGGCCAAATATCATTGGTGACAAACAAACCTGCTTTACCCTAAGTGTGGATGGTGGAGTAGCCCAGATAGGTGGGTGCTTCCACTCACTGTGCAATGCTGGTCATTTGGCATAGTGTAGAGGATCCGTTGGCTACCCCCACCATACCGCCTGAAGGATACAGGGCCTCAACATATGGCACCATTATAAAGTCCAAGGGACTTAGTAACAGAAGTCAAAATGAATACTTCTAAAGGAACTGGTAGACTCAAGTCACTGGGCCTCATTTTGGGTTAGACGTTAACCCGCCTGTAAGACCCGTGGGTTACGGCAAACCCACCTTACCATTACCAGCACCCAATATCCCGTTGTTACCAGGATACTAAAGATGCCGGCAACGGTGGTAAATTCCCATTCCATGGAGTCCAATAGGACTCCATGCAGTGGGTTTGCTGCAATCACCGGCACCAGTAGTACCAGTGCTGGCGATTGCATCAATTCTTTGCCGTTAGGGGCCTGAACTCCCGGTAGGTCAGGTCTGCTGGAAATTCACTGACACTACTGGCAAACTCAGAATTTGCCGGTCTGGTAAATATGCTGGAGCTGATATTAATGGCATTTCTTTCCAGCATTTTTAACGAACCAAACGCACACTCATAATGAGCCCCATTGTCCTCTTAAAAGATTGTCCAGTCTCTGAAAACATGCTAGGTAATGGGTAACTATAACACCACTGGGAATGATATAATGCATGTTAGCCTCACCATATTCCACAAACCTTGGTGTTTACAGAAGGCATGCAGCAATGGGGGAAAATTGCAGACACAGGGGGCAAGGGGTATCAGCATGGGTGCAAACATATTTAAGCATGGCAAAACCAAAATGGCAGAGGAAACTCTTATAGGTTTGGTCCACACGCTGCAGCAACCCTGTGATCCCGTGAAGGAGACATGTGTAACAAATACAAGGTCCACAGTCAGCCATTCATGACCAGGGAACAATTATGAAGCACAGGTGCACCCACCCTTGGGGAATGCAGCCCAGAGGGAGGGGTAAAAGTCCTATATAAATCAAATGGGGGGTCATGGATATGGAGCAGGAGCAATCAGGATGCAGCTGTGAGACAGAGCGGCTGGGGAAGAAGGCTGGCGGCTAGAAAACGGTGGTCAGGAGAGTGGATGAAGACGAAGTGCTTGCCAAAGGTTGGGAGGGGATAAAAGAAAAGGATCAGGAGGTTGAGGAGGGAAAGACTATCAGGAAAAATTAGGAATTGTGGAAAGGGGTGGAGCACTGTGAGAAGGGGACAAGTACATGACATAAGACAGGAAGAACATCAGTGGAAGTAAGGAAGAGGACGAGATGATACCAGAGTTGAAAGGATGAAGGTGCAATATTAGGAGAAGCAGGATGTTGGTGTGAGGATACAGAAATATAAGGAACTGTGCGAAAGGACCGAAAAAAAGGTCTGACTTTACCAAAAGTCCGAAAATGCATACCACCAAAGGTTCGAAAACCAAACGTTCCCCCGCAACACCCTGCTCACTATACTGTGTGGTATAGTGAGCGGGGTGTTGCGGGGGACACCCCTGCAGCACACCCGAGAAAAAAAACAGGGGCTGTGGGGATGTCCCCTTTAACACCCTGCTCACTATACTTTACAGTATAGCAAGGGTTGCGGGGGCAAAAAAATAAATTCAATAAAAAATAAAAAAAATAAAAGGATCCTGCCACATCGGTTCCAAATCATGGAAGTGAAAGGGAACAGGCGCCGCAGGGACACAGTGTGAAGAAAAGGGAAGTAGGGTTTGCTTATGTTGGGGCTGTGGGTGGGGGTGTCTTGTGGGTGTGGGTGGGGATGTGGGGATGTATTGGTTTGTGGTGTATGTTCGCATGGGAAATGTACGCACCTTTTGAGGTGCGTACATTTCTCATCTTTTCCGTCACTGACTTTTCCGTGACGGAAAAATCACGCAGATCCAAATATAAAAGAGGAAAGTGGAACATCTGAGAGAAGAAAGAGATTGGTAAAAAGGAGAAGGTGGAGGACAGAAAGGGGGATGGACAAGAGTAGGCGCAGCAGAAGGAGTGAGATAACGGGGTGTAAGTTGTTGGTTGGAGGTAGGAGCATGTGGCAAAGAATCATCGAGGCGGTGGGGAGAAGATACGAGGAAGAGCGGAGTCTGAAAAAGGAACTGAAAGTTCCTTTAGACATGAGGACATTGCTACTTGATGAGGATGCAGACAGGGGCTAGTTGTGAGGCACTAGAAGTAAGCTCCTAGGACATGAAAAAGCAGAGAAAGTGACTGCCCAGTTTATGGATAGCTCCTTGACACTGATGCCTTGGTATCAGCTCCTTTGCACCCCGCAGGGCTAGGGACTGTGTGACCTGTGACCTGGGTGAGAGGGTTTCCCAAATAACAGGTAACAAAGAAAAGGAAATGGATTGATGATAATGGCAGAAAGGCAAGAGAAGGCAGAGGTCCAAAGACACTAAGCCTCTTCTACAGTGTGAGTGCTTGGAGACTGATCTCTCTCTGTGAAAGACCTGCAGAGAGAACCAACTTGAACAGCGTCTGAGCTGTGTAATAACAAGGGGCCAGTCTGTTGCAGACCCTTTTCTTGTGATTTGGCTTCTTGGC
This sequence comes from Ambystoma mexicanum, assembly GCF_040938575.1. Taxonomy (NCBI): domain Eukaryota; kingdom Metazoa; phylum Chordata; class Amphibia; order Caudata; family Ambystomatidae; genus Ambystoma; species Ambystoma mexicanum. The sequence goes on from NC_090935.1 coordinate 1,434,091,251, forward strand.
TGTAAACTGCTTCTTAATAATCTGTTTAATTGACCCAAGGTCTTTATCCAATTCTCCTTAATCATACTCACATTTCTGATACACCAATTTGTGGCGAGAACCTGGAGAAAATGTCCTGTCTGCAACTCCTGGAATACAGTGAGACCCTGAACTTGCTCCTTGTCCACCAATTGGGCGTCAGTCCTGCCAGAAGCACTGATTCTGCACTCCTTTACCCAAGTGATGTGCTGTTGCCATATCTGAACAAGAACACCCCTGCTATCCTCACCCTGCTCCACCTGTCAGCCCTCCTAAGTATGGGGAATCACGCTTCTCTTCTTCAATGTCAGGAAACCTCCATGGGTGTTGATGTCTGTGCCCGGAAATGGATTGCCTCATTCACTCATAACAGAGAGCCTCGATTTAAAGTAGGGCCATTGCTGTCTAATGCAGCGGTTAACAGGTGCACAGTTCCCCAAGAATGAGTGCTATCACTCAGGCGTTTAATGCCTATACAAATACTCAATCGCCCCACAGCACCGCATCGCCCTCTTCTCACTTGCTTTGCAAAACCATGCAGAATTTCCGGAATTCTTTCTAAGCTTGTTTCTCACTTGAATGAGATAAGATGATCTATGATGATGATATGATATTTATAACGTGCATAATACCCAGAGGTTTCTAAGCGCGACCCGGGGAACAAACCTGTGTTGCTCCGTGTCGTCTTGCTTCCAAGGCGAGCACCTTGCCCCTGAGCTATTCTCCCGAGACAAGAGTAGGTGTACAAATACCCCTACTCTTATAGATATGTGGATAGACAGTAGCATCCACATGAGCACTACCAAGACTGAGGCTATCCCCGCCAGAGGTTCCACAACTCCTGTACACCTGGCCAAGCATGATTGAAAACCGTGGGTGTAATTGTGATAACTGGCTCTCCTTCATAGCACTAATCAAGGACCATACAAACATATCCCATTACCCTCTACATATGTTGAAAAGAATCCGTCACTTCTCGAAAATATCTCACTAACTCCATTTGGTCAGGAAGGTAGTTTTATCTGCATGATTAAACTGCTGTAATAGTCTATTCCATGGCCTCCCAAAAAATGTCATCAACCACACCCAACTATGGCAGGAAAAATCAGCAATGCTCATGCACAGACTCCTGGGTGAAGCAAGACTTGAATGCAAAGTTCTGTGCATGATGCACTGGAGTGTAGACACCCTCCACTTAACATCTCGAAACACTGGCCTTTCAAACCCTTGAGATGTTCCTCAGATTCTCTAACTCTAAAACCTTGAAGCCAATCACAGCCAAGAACCCACCCGATGGGGCAATCTCCCTTTGGCTCTCAGAAATGAAGAGTCTCGCGGGAACTTTAAGAGGCACTCAAAGCCCCTGCTCTTCAAGAAGTCCTTTGACAGTTGACATGTGTGTGACTGCTCACAGCTGATCCACATGGCTCACCTGTTGATTCCCAGGCTGTGCCTTAGCTTTAACCCCTAAAACTACGAGTTCAACCGGTATTTGTCCTGGTCGACCATTAAGCCTGAATCTAATTTCTTGCACTCATCTGATTTTAACCATTGCCTTTGTTGCTAAACCCTTATCAGTGATTTCGCCAACGTATGTCTGTAAGCAGGTTCCTCTTTCTATACTGTGATCTGAATGTTCCAAGGCTGTGAATATTGTTTAGTCCCCCTTCTTGCTTCTACTTTTATTTCCCCCACACATATTTGGCACCTATAAGTGTTTCTATTGCAACAGGCGCTTCTTAAATAATCAATAAATATATAAGGTGGGGCACAGCATGGAACACGAACTACCACCTCCTGCCATGTAGAGCGCAATTGGGATATAATTACTTCACAGATTTGTGCGTTTGTACTGTTTAGATGTGCATTTATGCTCTGCCACTTTCCAGTTAATTTGAGACAGTAGTGCTTTTCACCTCCATGTTACTAGCAGTGTTAAGTGTGCAGTGATGTCAACTATAGGAATGTTTTATCCAACCTAAAACCTGTTGGAAAGAAAATATTTTTTCTGCGTTTCAGGAGGTACTTCCTTAATTAAGCTTGAATAGCGCTACTTTATACATAGTTTTATCAACCAAAGACCAACATCTATAAAGGATGCTAACATCTGCCTTTCACCCTCATTAGGATTCATCAGTGAAGTATAATGTAACATGGTTCTTCTTCTTCTTCTTCTTAATTATCGGAGGCGTGGGCGGACCCATGCAGGCGCTTCCCCATCCTATAGGATGATGTGCACCACTGTAACATGGTTGTGGCCAGAGCATTGTGGTGTGTTTAAGAAGCACCATCAATGTTATGGAGGGTTTAAAAAAAAAGATAGAAAAACCCTTCTGCCTGAAATGTGTGGGTAGAGTAGGTTTTTTCAGCTAAACCGCCACACATGCCAGAGCGTGACCCAGTAGCTATCCCTGGAATTGTACGCCCAGCTCAGAGCCACTGGGCAATGCATTGTGGGTATGCAAATTAGTTCAACAGCATGCTTTCTGCTCCAGATAATTCTTTTTGCCTTATAGGGCAGTGCCATTGTGTACACAGCTTCCTCAACCCAAGAAATACAGCTCTCAAAAATGCAGACAACCACATATGCTTTTCACCATGATTAGGAAAATGTTCTATATGTTTGTAAAAAAGAGTCGAACTGAACTTTTTTGATGTGACAGTATTCAATGATACAGTGAAAAGAAGCTAAGGGAGAGCCTTTGTGTGTATAATATTGGCTCCCAATCCTTGGACCCAGGGGTGGTGGGGGGACATTGCCGAACAATTATGTACATAATCTCCATTAACTTCCGTTATGCCCACTCCATATGACCTACTACCACTTGTAACCTGCTCAATGATGGTGACACATTTGCTGTGTCTCCACCTCAATCGCTCTTCTTCATACTTACGCAAAATGAGAGGAAACCTCTGCTATGCCTTGTAGCCCTTACCACACATTTCTATTTCCACTCTGTACATTTTTGCTGTGACTATGAGATGAGGTGAAGAGCTAGATGCCCTGATGTTGAACATCCGTCATCTCTTTTCTCTGTGTGCTGGCCTGCCTTCCTTCCACCATTAGTTTCTTCTTTCTGGTGATTAGCAAATTCAGTAAGGAGGGATCCTGTGCGCCACACGATCACCTGACCTAGCTGCTCCCATGATTCTAGCATCGAGAAAGTATGCCTGTCCAGCGACTGGTGGTTGCTACATTGTAACCTCTGGATAGGAAACTAAAGGGAAACTAACACCCCTTACCAAGTTTCCATGACTGTGGAATTTTAAGAAGGGAGGTGGTGTGTGCTGCGAAAGTAGTGCAGCAGTTGGACGCTGTATGGAGAGAGCTGAGCCGAGGAGTGGAGCAGAAAGGGTAGCAACGTGGAAGGGAGCGGCTAGAGGAAGTAAGTGGCGGAAGAACAGGGAAAACAGTGTGTGCGGGCCCAACGAAAGAGCTATGGCACCCGGCGTTGCTGTGATGAAATGACTTCTGCCGTGGCGGAGTATAAGTATTCGTTGTGGTTAAACCACACACTCAGAATTCATTCTTCTAAAAACGAAGAGTGATCCCAATCATAAAGGTGAAACAGGCACCATTAAAAAACATACCACCGCCACCTTTTGTGGTAATGTGGGCTGAGGGAAGGCTATACCCTTAAGAGGGGTTTGAATGTGATCCGGTAGCAACCGGTAGCCGGCGGAACTAGCTTCCTGGTTCTAGCCGCCCAACTCTGAAACACTATTCCACTGAACATTAAATCCATCCCCACCTTTCAACCTTTCAGAACCCAGGTCATCACCTGGCTACTAAATAAATAATTCAGGGATCCTACATTAGCACTCACTCACCACTACCTTCTATCTGCCGCTACTAGCTAATACAGCTCCTGCATCTCTGTGTACCTGTTACTTAATTGCTCAACGCCTTTATCATACTGTTTGCTTGCTATCTGCACTAATTGTATTTTTGTATACTGTATAAAGTCCTGCACATTATTTCTGTAATTGTATATATGCTGCACAACTGATCCAATGTATTGCCTGTAACCATATTCTTGAGTGCCATATACCCCTGGGTCTGGAGCGCTATACAAATAAATAAACAAACAAACAAACCAAAAAACATAAATACAACAGTTCAAAATAACAAAAGCCCACCCTGTGTGGAAAGAAGACAAAATATACAAAGATAGAAAGATACTGCACTCTGAGTAAAGAAGTAGGAGTGAAAGGCAATCAAAAACAGCAATATTCATTAAAGGAAATGTTCTCGAGCAAAAAAGGGATTGAAGTCTCTAGAGATAAAAGATGGACCAGGGGCATCCTTTGTTCTTGGCAGTATGCCATTACCAGTATACACCTGCCAACCACCAAACAGCATCACACCTTCCTTGCCATATAGCTGGCTACAGTTTATCACAGGTGTGGCACGAGCCTATCGGTCACAGAGGGCGTAAATCTAGCACAGGGGTCCACGGGTCTGGTACCTGAGAGCCCACAACCACACCCGGTTTTCAAGATGGCGGTTCATGAAGTAAATAACTCCAATGTGTATTCATTGCAGTCAAATGCATTCGGTGTGTAAAGCCGGGAGCCATGTAGCGGGTTTGACCTTTGAGGGAGTGACCTTGAGACCCGGGACTTAAGGTCATGCAGTCATAGAGTCAGACCGTTTCCTTATCTGTCACACCCTGAGGTTTTGCATCTAATCATGAATGGGCTCTGAACCACGCTAGAAAACATCAATAAATGCATGGATGCATTTAGGCAAAAAGTCATTGGCTTACGAAAAGAAATTGATTTGGATCTCAGCACGTTTGCCTACGATCTTCGTTTTGTGTGGTATAAGCTGTTTTTGTTGCAGGACATTTTTTGTTTCTTGAAACCTTTGCAAGTTCAGGAATATAAGCCTGACCCACACAGTAAACCCTGACACAAAATTGTGTACAATGTAAACAGGCGCATACGTTGCATATGAAAATGTTTCCAACAATCTCTACAGGTCAAACCTTGAGAGCATAATTACCATTTTTTTCCTTAACAGGTCGATTTTGGGTTTGCAAAGCAAATTGTCTCTGGACAGAAAACGTGGACTTTCTGCGGAACCCCAGAATATGTCGCACCCGAAGTCATTCTGAACAAAGGCCATGACTACAGCGTGGATTTCTGGTCTCTTGGAATTCTTGTATATGAGCTCCTCACTGGGAAGTAAGTGTCTTCTAGGAGCTGATTGGAAATTGACATTTTGCAACACGTGACAAACTAATAGCTTTTGAACTTGTGGAGCAGAGATTGGAGTCTAAAACTATGGATAGCAAAAAGACTGGCAGAAACTTATCAGTGTTTGGCTTGACTGGCTCCCATTGAACAGCACCCTTAAAATGAAACCTTATCCCTCTATCAGCTTCCTAATTATTTGAAAGTTTACTTTGGGGCTCATTGTGGAGTTCCTCATAAATTCGATGGCGGGGGCCTGTACACATACACTTTGACGTGCACAAGTCCGAGCCGCCAAATGTTTGTAATTTGCACGCAGAGTGCAAATTTTCAGTGCAAACAGCAGCGTACATGTGTGTACGCTACCTTTTGCTCGGCACTTATTCACTGAGCCATGCAAAGTGAGTAAACGCTGGCTGGCACATTCACATGCCAGGTAGCGTTTACTTTTAGTTGTGAACACTGCTTGCCATGCACGCATGGTAAACAGCATTCATAATTACAAATAAACACTGTCCAACATATTTAATTGTACTTGTAAATGCTGCCTGCCATGCAAGCATGGCAAGCATTGCTCACAATTAAAAGTAGTGATTTTTCAAAAACTCTTGGCTGCAGCGGTTTGGTCTAACATGGCGACATATGCTTTATGGTTGTCAATATGTTCCAAAAAGCTTCATTAAATGCAGATGATCGCGTCTCACCGGGTTTGGGTTTAGCCAAGAAAAAAGCCCCTTAAGCATATGGGTAAGGTTGTATAACCCGGAAGGAGACTGCGCTCAATGTTCAAAAAAGTGATTTATTATTTTACAAAGTGCCCTTTTGTGATGACACGTGTTTCGGTCTCCCTTGAGACCTTTTTCAAATCAGGGCTATTATTCTATCATAGCACCATATAATGATAACAAAAATTAGATGTAGAAGTATGAAAAGACATACACATAAATAAACATATGCAAGTATGCAAATTGAACCAAGTGCAAAGTTAAATATGATACAATAATTGCAAATGAAAGTCAATAAAAGAAAATGAAAAGCCAGACAATAAATGGGGTGGGGGAAGGGGATGTAGAAAAGGGGGGTTGCAAAAATAAATGAAAGCCACTTGTTAGGTATTGTACTTAGTAGTGTGCATGAGGAAACATCATTAATTGTATAACTTGTAGTAAGTGTTGAACATTTTACCTTGAAATCCTCTAGTGACCCTATTAAATTTGGGAAGAATGTTCCACAGTAATCGGGTTAGATCCCTACAAATGGGAAGGGTTGAAAATGTCACCTTTATAAACAGATTAAGTTGCGATAGATATGAGATTCAATTGAGATGCAGGTGTGTCTCATTTGCCTTTCAATGCAAAGTGTTTCAATTTATCAGTAAAGTTTGTGCTAGCGTTTATTTATAATTCTTTTGTTAATAAACAGTCCTGCTTAGTTAAATCAGAAATACTCCTAAAGACGTTGTTGTATGTCATGCTCCTTCATAATCTAACAAACCTGTTAGCAGATGTACAGTTAAAAATAGTACGTATAACGCGGTACAGACTTAGCGGGTAGAAAAGCGTGCACGCACTCGTGCAGACTCTTTGACACATTTTTGTAAGCGAGCCATGAATTGCTAGACAGTCTCTGACCATCTGAAGAAGTTTTGTGTCTAATCGTGTGCTGCAAAAGTCTCGAGGGGGCGCTATTAGGCGTCCTCTCTGTGAGTATTTTGTTCTAAACGTTGCTATGGTGACGGTCCTCCGGGGTAGTCTCTTGCCCTGTTTGTTATAAGATAACCTGGTGGCCATATTGTAATGAATTAGATTAACATGAAGATACAATAAAAGGATACAATTAACGTGTTGCTGTACTCATTGTCTTTGTTCAAAATGCAACCATTCACTAATAAATAAGCATTAGGAAAGATAGATGGACCCAATAGGTCTTAGATATGAAAATAGATTAGTGAAATCGGGGTCTATATTGGAGATTACATACTGAAGGTGGTGAGATGTATGATCACTCAATGCTTGCATTCTATGACCAAATGCAGTGATATTAACGATAAATTTAAGATGCTGAGTTTTTACTAGGAAAAGCATTATGCTGCAGGCGCTAACGTTATTGACGCCAAATGAAACAAATTGTTTCTGTACCCACGTGTGAGGAGCCATGATCTCAATCCCTTATCCAGATTAATGCATTTTAAATTAACAAGGTAATATAGAGATGATAAGGTAGATATCCAAGTGTATACATAAGCAGTAAATCTAATCTACTATGTTGTTACTATGAAAAACATTATGCTGCAGGCGCTAACATTGCCAACACCAGATGAAACAGATAGTTTATACGTAAGCAATGGAAATCTTGTTTCTGGTACCACACTATAATTAAATGAATGCTTGTTAAGTTCCTAAAGAAAAGACACCATTTCATTGTCCGTGTTCAGGCCAAATAATGTAGAATTGAGTTTACAAATTACTTTTGCCTCAGTTTGTCTTAGTTTCTTTTCCTTGTCACCTCCTTGTCTTCCTAGTGTCACTCTTTGGAGGCTAATGAACTTAATATCTGCCTTATTGTCCATTTGGTGTTTCTCTTGCCAATGACATGCAAGTGGTAGCCTTGGGTCTTGGTTCCCGATTTTTGCTAAGTGTTCTCTTACTCCGGTCCTGAGTTCTCTGATCATGCTGCCAATGTAGACCAAGTTACACACACAGATGATTCCATAGACCACATATTTTGTCCTGCAGTTAATGGGTTGTCTGATTTTCAGGGTCTTATTATTGCTGCTACAAAATAAGTCTGTTTTCTTATGTGCATATTTGCACATCGTGCAGGTGCCACATTTCCTGAAAACGTTGGTTGTTGCTTTTAGCCAGCTCGATGATTCCTCCACTGTGTCCGGTAGGTTCGATGGACTTTGTTTGTTTTTCAATGTTTGAGCTCTTTTGAAGGTAATCCTTGGTTTATCATCCGCGTAGTTGGCAATATTTTCATCTAATTTCAGAAGATGCCAATGTTTAGCTAAAAATTTTTTCAAGAGTCTGTAGTCATTGCTATATTTAGTGATAAATCCAATAGTTGGTTGTTCCAATGCTTTGTTCTTCTGTGATAGTGTTTGCTCTTGTGTTACCGATGAGCTTTTGTCCAGGGCTTTACTGACACATTGTTCTGAATACCCTCTAGCCAGGAATCCTGATTTAAGTAGCTTGCATTCTTTCTCAAAATGTTCCATGGTCTGGCAATTTCTTCTCGCTCTTAGAAATTCCCCTGATGGTATGTTTAAGATGGTTAGTCTATGGTGGCAGCTTGCTGCATGTAAGGTTGAATTCACTACAGTAGGTTTCCGGTATGTACATGTTCTGATTTGATTTTGTTCGATGTATATTGTAAGGTCTGGAAAGTTAATACTTTTTGCATCACAAACACCAGTAAATTGAATACCCATTTCATTAAGGTTAATCCTGTTGTAAAAATCTGTGAACTCCAATTCTGTTCCTTTCCATAGTATCAGCACATCATCGATGTATCTCAACCAATGAACAAGTTATTTCTGATATGCCATGTCCTGATAGATAACTGTATCTTCAAATAGTCCCATAAAGATGTTTGCTAGGGCTGGGGCGTATTTAGTACCCATTGCAACGCCCTTAGTTTGCCTGTAGTATGTATTATTGAAATTGAAGATGTTACACTCGAAAGATAGTTCTAACATTTCCTTTACCATTTGTATCTGGTGATACATCGATGCTGAATCCTCCTTGAAAGTATGATCTATTGTTTGTAAGGCCCATGTATGTTGAATCGATGTGTACAGCGCTTTCACATCCAAAGTTGCTAGTAGACAGTCATTTTCCCAATTCCAAGATTGAAGCTTAATAATTACGTCAGTGGTGTCTTTGAGGTACGCTTTCAATTTCATGGCTCTGGGTCTCAAGATGTTGTCCAAATACTGTGAAATATTCTCAGTTGTCCAACCTATTCCACTGAGGATTGGTCAGCCTTCCGGTATTCCGGATCAAATTCCTTGTGGACCTTCAGTAAGAAATACATGATTGGTGTGATTTGGCCCTTAATTAGAAGATAACCCTTTTCATTATCCGTGAGAAGACCTTTACAATGCGAATCGTAGATTTTAAGTTCCAATTTATGTACAATTTCCTTTGTTGGGTTGGCAGGCAATGTTTCATAACAACCTGGGGTGTTTAAATGTCTTCTAGCCATTCAAGGTAATTTTCTCTGTCCATAATAACAATGTTCCCCCCTTTGTCTGCCTCTTTTATTACTATGGAGAGGTCAGTTTCCAGTTTGCATAGGGCTTCCTGTTCTTTAATGGTGAGATTTGGTTTGGCTTTTGAATGTAGCCGTTTTTGATCCGTTCGATAGAGATCTTGATATACCGCCTTGTAAAAGGTATCGATGATGTTATCTGCCGCAAATTGGGGTACAAATCTAGATTCTGGTTTCAGCTCTTTAATTGGTAACAAATCTGGTTCCACATTTAGATCTCTTAGTACTTGAGTAATGTCATAATCCACTGGTTCTGTGATGGATCTAAGTAGGTGAATTTCTTCTATTTCTTTGATTACTGTGGAACATTCTTGCCAAATTTAATAGGGGCACTAGAGGAATTCAAGGTAAAATGTTAAACACTTACTACAAGTTAGACAATGTATGATGTTGCCTCATGCACACTACTAAGTACAATACCTAACAAGTGGCTTTCATTTATTTTTGCAACCCCCCTTTTCTCCATCCCCTTTCCCCACCCCATTTATTGTCTGGCTTTTTATTTTCTTTTATTGACTTTCATTTGCAATTATTGTATCATATTTAACTTTTGCACTTGGTTCAATTTGCATACTTGCATATGTTTATCTATGTGTATGTCTTTTCATACTTCTACATCTAATTTTTGTTATCATTATATGGTGCTATGATAGAATAATAGCCCTGATTTGAAAAAGGTCTCGAGGGATACCGAAACATGTGTCATCACAAAAGGGCACTTTGTAAAATAATAAATCACTTTTTTGAACATTGGGCGCAGTCTCCTTCCGGGTTATTCAACCTTACCCACAATTAAAAGTAAATGCTGCCTGCCATGCAAGCATGTTGGGGAGACTTTCATTGTAATTGTAACCACTGCTTGCCATGCAAGCATGTCAGGCAGCATTTACAATGGATTCCTATGGGGTCAACCTACTTTATGCCAGGGCATTTGTATGTTGTTCCGCCGCTCGCTATACCACACAAATAATTCAAAATGAGCCGTGACGTTAATGGAAGGCTTTTACTTCTTTCATTAACATTATGTGCTCATCCAAAATGTTATAAATAAAGGTGAATTTGTTCATTTTTACATTTTTAAAGCTACTCTGTTGTCTGTTTTTTATGATTATTCTATAACACAATGAGTTATCTAATTACAAATTCAATTCTAAAATACATTGTGGAGGAAATACCTTAGTGTTCAATGAATGTGAGCAACTTTTTGTCATCTTTTCTTCCTGTCTTCTGTTCTTTTTCGCTTTGGCTCATATGGGGCAATTTAGACCTACAGTCAGCCAAAACTAATCATCTGGAGTGTAGCATGAAAGGAAGACGGCATTCATGGATGGATAGACATATCATGTGCTTTGGACATGGTACTCACTCTCTAGACTCATGCTATTGGAGTGCCACTTGATGCAAGAAGCATTACCGGTGTCCTTTCCTCTAATGGAAATTCATTCGAGGAATGAACCTCAGCATTGGTGCTTGCATCAATCAAACAGCTGCCTCACAAAGTCGAAGCGTAGTGCTGCATTCCCTCTCCAGACAGCCCAAGTAGCCTAGCCCAGCTATGCTCCAGTTAAATACTAATGCAAACATTGCTGATGTATTTTCAAATTAATTGGAGGAAAGGAGTTCTACCTACCAAGCTGGGGGATGCTCTTATCTCAACAGGCCTCGCAAGCATCCACCCCACTCATGCATCATCATTCTCAGGATAAGTCAATCACTTTGCTACTCTGACCCCTTTTCCAATGTTGATCAGTCTTTTGTGAATCCAATTTTTTCCTGCCACAAATGGTCATGATTGTGAGTCTATATTTTGTTTCAATGGAGATGTTATGCCCGAGTACCGGAATGATATGCTAAGTGAGAGCCACAAAACCATGGACATGCACAAAGCAAGGCTAAGTGTTCTCTGCCCATGTAACATCAATACATCTGTATGTTGCCTATGGCAATTATTTTTCATGTATATAATGATATGCTATGCCAGCTCCTCCAAAGTTGTCAGGGAATGGTTGTTTCTGTGTAGTCCTGATGTATGTGTCCTTGGCTGCTGTGCTGCTTCTAAAAACAAAATGGCTGCCACACTTCCAGCAAGCACTATAACTTTCACCATGACTATTTATGTACTCTCTTCTTTTCAGTCCTCCTTTCATCGGGTGTGACCAAATGACGATCTACAATTTGATCCTCACAGGCATAGAAAAAAAAGATTTCCATAAAAAAATAACAAAGCGACCAGAGGACCTTATTCGACGGCTTTGCAGGTAGGACGTTTCTGTCAAGTGATGCTGTTGAATTGACAAACCTTAAATATTTATGTATGGTGTCGAAGTATCCATTCACCAAGAGGTTTAAAAGAGTCTTACGGAGGTTTGCTGGCCTTCAATACATTCTGTCTCTTCTTGCTTGTTATTCTTAGTCTCTTTTTCATTTCTATTATGAGACAATGCTGAATCATAGACTTGTTTAATGTGAAGGAAGACAGACGTATGATGATCACTACTGCATTTGTAGCTGTCTGTTTTTTCATGGATCACAAGTGAAGTGATAATGTTGGTAGGTGATGTTATCAGAGATGCCCTTGATGACATCCTCAATGTCTTTGGTGATAGTGTTCATGCCATCAATGATGTCACTGGTGTTAAAACCATTGGTGTAAATGATGATGTCACTGGTGATACTATCTGTGATAATAAGTGTGTGGTGATAAGCAGTGGACTGGGATCGAGGTAACAATGTGTGTACAGCTTAAATTTGTCATTTAGTTTTCATAGGGCGGACTTTAACATTATCAAACATGTATTTTTGGGGTGCCAACTGCATTGGTTCAGAATGCATTCTGTTTAAGAAAATGAGGGGAAACATGGCACTGCAGCTTCAATGGGATTATGGGCAGCATTTTGTAATGGTTTATTGAGAGACCACCCTCAATACGGGGAGTTTCTTCCCTCCGCAATCAAGGTGTCACACAAAAAATTGTTTAATGGATTCTTTGTTCAGCCCTATTTCAAACTCATATCATGCCACGTGGCCCCCTCCCCCATGCCACCAATGAGCCAAGAATGAGGCCAGTGAACAGAAAACATGTTTATATTTATTTGAATTATAGGTAAAGGAGATTGCACTAAAACTACACATCCACCTTCTCTGTGGCTAACAATTAACCTTCTTTTTACAGAACTAAATCACACAAGTTGGTTTGGAAAACACAAATCACAATACTTTACGCGGATTTCAATTTAAGAAATAATCAACACTGATCAATGAATAAAATCAATTTACATATGCAATGCTGTGTAATTTCGATCTTCCTGCATGCTTAAAAATGCTAGCAGTTTGGTTTACAGATTTGTACAAATGCGTATGGCAACTATGAATTCACCCAAAATTCTGCTTAAAAAAAGAACACAGGGTGACTTTAAAGCAAGACATACATCACATGTTCAGTGTTGGATATATGAGGTCTCACTTTTGCAAAGCACATCCCCGCCCAGCCCTTAAAACCCAAGCATCAATTACATGCAGCACCCTTCTATTCAAAGCACAGATCTAGGGAGTGGGGACAGTTTAGAAGTTTGTTTTTCAGACCCCCCCACACTTAAAGACTCGTGTTGGAGAATTTGAACTGAAATAATGGGGATAATTAGGAATTTTGGTATTTCAGACCCCCCTTCACTTAAAGGCTTGTGTTGGGGGAAGTTGCACAGTAAAATGGGGATGGTTAGGAATTTTGGGATTTCAGACCCCCTTCACTTAAAGGTCCGTATTGGGGAAGTTGACGGTTTAGGGATTTTTGTTTAGGGACAAGGACACCCCTCTTCCTTAAAGAAGTCAGGGTTAACAGGAAAAATAGGATTACCCTATTACATTACAGGCTATAGTTTTTAGCGTACACTGGAAATGAGCTTTGTTACTATGGAATGTTTACAAAAATCGCACCAGGGTGTTTTGCTAAAGTGGAGTTATTACGTGAATATTCAGTCAAATATGCTACGGATCTACCTAGTTTGCCCTCCCCCCCACTAATGGAAAAGAACCCACCAATGAAAGGGAATGGGTTAATTAAATAGATCCCCAGGGACTGAGCAGAGCTTTGCTTAAATAGATCCCTAGGGAATGAGCAGAGCTTCACTTGTAGGGAAAGACTGGATTCTAGCCAGCAGTTTAGTCAACTGGATCACACGGCACTTCTCTCTCTCTCTTGCTCCAGTGAAGAATCCCAGCCTCTGCCTCTAGTCTCCACAGCAATATACATCCAGCACTCTTCCAAAACTTGTCCAGATGGAATTTCAGTAGATCTCCTTTGGTGATTTTTGGCAGCTCTTTCCCTCTGTCATAGTGCATCCACTTTATATACCTCTCATCACACCCACAAACGTAATAATGTTAGGAGGTGCCAACTTATTACTTCGCAACCACATATAGAGCGTTACCATTCTCTCTCCACCCACTGACTGCTGATAGGTTCCGGAGGTGGTGACATTTAAATTAGGGAAATAAGGAAGGGAGGAGACAAATTCACTGTCCAGAGTGACCTATTTTTTATATGTTACTTTGAAAGATTTCCTTTAAATGTTTCCTATATGGTAACTATCTTTATTTTACAAATAATCATCATATTGTATATATTTGTGTGCTCCTCCAATCGTGACATAGCTATCTAGACGTCTCTCATGCTTACAACATTTTGCCTGTGCAATTGGTGTTTTTTTCTCAATTACATGAAAATTATAGCAGTGGTTATGATCAAACTTTACCACCAGTTATGTGATAAATTTAGCCACTATTGTTCCAAGTTTCAGGGTCATCCCACTGTCTGGGGCGCTGCAATTACTCTTGGGCTAGGTGCCAGAGTTCTGAAATTTCGGACTTTGCTACAAATTACTCCAACACAAACGTCTTGAAATGAGCTTTCGCATGTCACCTTAATGGCTTTTCTTGCTCTTAAGTTAGGGAGAAATCCACGAAAATGTGGTCCTATGTGCAATTCAGTGGCAAAAATACATGATACATATTCTCATAATTAATAATTAATTCCAACTAGTTTCAAGTTAGCTCCGAGTTCCCATTTCCCTGAACTCAAATTGTCTCTACACCATTTAATTTATTTTATTTTATTTATTTAAATTTTTGTACCGTGCACACATGCCCGTAGGCCTCAGGGCACACATTAAGGGCAGGCCATCACCAATTAATCAATACTCAGTCCACAAAGTTCCTTCAATTTGGGGTATTTTTCAGAGTTCGGCTTCTCTTGATTGCACCAAACTCATGAAAGGCCTAACTCCTTCACCTTTCCGAAATGGAACGCAAGTCCAGTCAGGTAGCAAGTTCACCTGTGGTTTATTACAGCCAACAAACCATCAGGGATTAGCACATGGATAGAAGTCCAGTCACACTCAATGAACACTGGCTCGCAGGCCAGTTTTTAGGCAAATCCACATCACAATGATGTCACGACCTGGGCCCTTCTCCAGCAAACCTACCATCGATTAGGATTGGGTGTTGAGTGGTAGCCCCCTTATAATGTTCCCTATAGAGGTTACCTTACTTGCTCTCCCGTGTCAGGTGTCTGACCTGGATCAGCCCCTGAAAAGTGTTATTTCTAAATGTGTCAGTATGCGAACCCAATGATTGGTTGGTGGCCCCCTTTACCCAAACCATGGGCCATACATTGTGATTGGTTGAGCTGTTAGCCCGAAGGCCTGGGACCCAAGTTGGTTCTCAGCTCAGAGTGTACCTGTTCAAGGTAGCACGTGCAACTATGTGTCTGCGTTATACTTGTATGTGAACCACCATTGACTATGAGAGTGCTCCTTTCCCATTGTGTAACTCCGGTTCTGCTTGTAACAATTTTGTTGCCAGCCAATATCTAGCTCGCGAGATCTCTGTTCTTCTCAGCCATCAATTCTTGGCTCGTCATCAGCTCTGCCGGATCACATGTCCAGAGACCGTGTTGTGAGGTTCTGGAGCTCTGAATTAGTTTGAATTTAGGATAATCATTTGGATCTGCAGTGATGGCGTTACTTAAGCTTAGGAGGAACAATGTAATTTGTAACAATGCAACCTTGGCAATGGTCTCATTCCACACATGGCAGTTCTCTGGTTCGCACGGTATTCAGCTCAGCGTTAGCTTTCTGAGATCATTGTGGCCTACTGTGACTTTCTGGGCCATACTCTGGTTTCTACTGTATTTGCTTGTCCAAAGTATCCAGAGGTTAGTTGATTCCAGTGTCACTGGGTCCCGCGAGAATTCCTGTACTCTGTAGGGTTATTTGCATGTGGGCATCTGCAAACATTTATATGATATCTTCTTTGTTTCTTGCGGTTTCTGCCTTGCTGAGACAAGCTAATGACAAAATAATAAACGTGCAGGCAGTATTTAGATGTTACTGTCCTCTAGCTCATAGAACTGTACACCTGTGTTCTTCGTGTATTTGGGTGTGTGATTGTGTCCAATGTGCAGATGGCATGTGTGCTTCAGGTCTAATGCTACTATGTCGTGTTGTCTCTAACGACTAGATGCATGGCTTCTTGGCGCTTTAGTGAAGACTGTCAATGGAGTTGTCTTTGCTTCCATCCTGTGTATATTCATCCACCTTGTGTAATATTGCACTGCTCTTGGCTGGTAAGGTTGTCTGAGAGGTTATCTTTCATTGTACTTGTCCATTGGAGGTGCAGTGGGGTTGTTGTGAGCTTGTGCCATTGGCAGCCATATTGTCTTTGGTTTTTCTTCCGGTTCGGGTGGAGTTACAGGGCCTGATTTCAACCTTCACTCTTCATCCTCCATGCATTCCAGTCATGCACTGGCTAGGCCATCTGCCCTGCAGAGAAATTAGACTTCAGAAACAACAGATTTGGCAATGGGGGAAGTTTGTTTTGAAGTCGCCCCACTGACCAGAATGCTGCACTTGCGTGTCACAATATAATTTTTTAAGCATGAAGCCTTCATTATAATATGTTCCTTTGACAGCTGAATACTTTTCTCCACATGTTCATTTACAGTTGCAAAATACACACACTTCTGAACCTTTCAGTTTCAGTCCCTTGATTGGCACACAACAATTTTTATTAACATTGCAAACTTTAATGAAGGGCTTCTGTATTGGAAGGTGGGCCTTATGTTACTTGGCTTTAACTCTCACATGCAAGGCCCAGTTTCCCTTATTTTCCAGTGTACACAGCATTTCAATGTGTGGCAGTTTCAGTGAAAATACTGCATTCATCTCTCAGCCAGCAATGTGATGTGCCTAGCCAATCTGGGCTGATTAAAAAAATGTCAGCTTTCCCTGGATTTTAACTGCGGAATGACACACATTTTCCTTAATCCACTGTTCCTTGTGTCATCTTCAGCAAGACACATAGGTTCATTCAACAGGAACTAATGCTTAGCCAGAGAGACGCAAAATGGATACATTTATTGGACACATGTGCCACAGGATTAAACCTGGACAATGAGCTTTATAATTATTTATAAATTGAAGCATCGCCACTTGTACAGGTAATTGTGTAAAAATGTTTTTTTGCCAATCATGTACTGGTTACATCCTTCAATTTCCTTTATCTTTTGCCCAATTTTGCGTATTGAGAATGTTTAATATGCAGTTCACTGCAATGTAGTGAGTATCTTGACATTGGCAAACAAGACCATATATTGGATGCCAGGAAAGCAGCCCACTGGCTCTCAGTTAAGGACAGAATCAACTTCAAAATTCTTTCCCTCACCCACCGATTTCATTTGAACGATGCACCGGGTTACCTAGTGAATAAACTAAAAAACATGACTCAGAAATACCCACAAGAACTGCCTACAGACACTGCCTGGTCACGCGGTGGTTCAAGCGCTGAAAAGCTGGAGGATCCAGCTTCCCAGTCCGGGCACCGTCACTATGGAACAAGCGTCCCCCACACATGATTACCACCTTGCCTCCTTTGTCAGCTGGTTTGACAATAATTTACCAATTATTTTTTAGATTAGAAATAGCTCCTCTCTCTTTCAGTTTGAGATTGAATTGCATATTGGATTTTTTATTTTGTAGGTACAATGTCCTGATATCTGCTAATACTGCTTTGCTGAATGAATATATCACATTGTCTTGTGGTAATATTGGTGTAAATTAAGAAGCTGTTTTCAGTTTTGTCTCTTTTGTGCCTGAGCTTTCTAAAATCAGCCAGAAAACCACAGACTTTAAGAACCACGTGGAACTTGCCACCAGCAAACCCTCCTACAATATTTTCAGAAAGCATATCAAAGCCTTCCTATTCAATTAACCTCCTATCTCCCCGCCTTACAACTTCTTCACTGTTACTGTTTCTCTGTAACTAATGCCTAGATGCCCATGGGCTTTGTACGCTGCTACAAATGCACAAATAAATAACAATGAGAATACTGCATCACCATTAATACAAACTGGAGGGAGGATAAAACAATGCTATGATTCACTAAGGGAAATAGAAAACAGTGTAAAATGAACATATTTCCTTTCGTGAGAAGGGTAAACAAGATGGCCGCCATACACAGCAATGTCATGATGTCATCACGACAAGAAACCTGATGACGTCACATGACTGCTACAAAAAAGCATCCATTTTGAAAATCACTGCACAACGCAATACGTTTACCCCTCTTCCGCCACTGTGATAACCATCAATCTATAGGATAAGGCATTGTAATGAATGTGTCAATGAGATAGACCCTAGATAGACAGTGAAGTGAGAACGTTAGGCACCATCTATTTCGGATATGCACAACATTCTGAGCACTGATGAGAAAGGCCAAGAAGCATATAAAATAGAATGAACTAGAGTGAGTAATACAATAGAATGCTCCAGAAGTAGGAGACTGATGCATCAATATTAATGATTATATTTAAATCAGAGTTTCTCACTGCAACCATTGCATACATTTTTGTTGTAGATGTTAACAACTGTAACCCAAAGATCCTCATGAAGATCCACATTTATAAGTGTGGTGAAACACGTGTTGGGGATCACAACAGTGTAAAGCTAATGGCCACCCAGACTAGAGACAAATATCATTAGACTGAAGTTAGAAGATTCCATAAATACAGGAAACACTGCTCAATTATCAAGGACTCAAGAATTATGTGGAGAAACATATGAAGTCTATATGACCTGGAACTAAATAGTGAACACAATAAAGAATAATTAGATCTTGGAATCAAGAAATACATGCAGAAACATATAAAGTCTATGTAACCAAGAAATAAATAGTGAAAACATTAAAGAATAATTAGATCTTGGAATCAAGAAATATGTGCAGAAACATATGAAGTCTATATGACCTGGAACTAAATAGTGAAAACAATGAAGAATAATTAGATCTAGGACTCAAGAAATATGTAGAGAAACATATGAAGTCTATATAATCTGGCCCTAAATAGTGAAAACAATAAAGAATAATTAGATCTAGGAATCAAGAAATACATGCAGAAACATATAAAGTCTATGTAACCAAGAAATAAATAGTGAAAACATTAAAGAATAATTAGATCTTGGAATCAAGAAATATGTAGAGAAACATATGAAGTCTATATAACTTGGAACTGAATAGTGAAAACAATAAAGAATAGTTAGATCTAGGACTCAAGAAATATGTGGAGAAACATATGAAGTCTATATAACGTGGAACTAAATAGTGAAAACAATAAAGAATAATTAGATCTAGGACTAAAGAAATATATGGAGAAACATATGAAGTCTATATGGCATGGAACCAAATATATATTGAAAACAATAAAGAATAATTAGATCTAGGACTCAAGAAATATATGGAGAAACATATGAAGTCTATATGGCATGGAACCAAATATGTATTGAAACAATAAAGAATAATTAGATCTAGGACTCAAGAAATATGTGGAGAAACATATGAAGTCTATATGGCATGGAACCAAATATATATTGAAAACAATAAAGAATAATTAGATCTAGGACTCAAGAAATATATGGAGAAACATATGAAGTCTATATGACATGGAACCAAATAGATATTGAAAACAATAAAGAATAATTAGATCTAGGACTCAAGAAATATGTGGAGAAACATATGAAGTCTATATGGCATGGAACCAAATAGATATTGAAAACAATAAAGAATAATTAGATCTAGGACTCAAGAAATATGTGGAGAAACATATGAAGTCTATATAACCTGGAACTAAATAGTGAAAACAATAAAGAATAGTTAGATCTTGGAATCAAGAAATACATTCAGAAACATATAAATCCCTGCGCCAGCCGCGTGCGCTAAAATCCATTTCTGCGCACAGCGCATTCATGGATTCCAGCCACCAAAACCAGCCGTGGCGCACAGTGGCGCAGCGACCCTGCAGCAGCGCCAGTTACGCCCCCAAGAACGCCTCTCACGCAGGGAAAAGCCATCAAAATCCCCAATCCAGCGCAAAGGGCTGCGCCAACCCTGTACCAGCACGGCAAGCGGGCTACGTGTATCACTGGGGAGTGCGGGAAGTACCTCATGCGATTGGCCCCGTGCGAGCAGGGTACGCATATTTCAGGGGTGCACGGGAAGTTCCACACGTGAATTCCGCAGGGTACATGTATTTCAGGGGTGCGCGGGAAGTTCCACACGCGATTTCCGCAGGGTACGTGTATTTCAGGGGTGCGGGGGAAGTGTCACACGCGACATCAGTAGGGTATGTGTATTCCAGGGGTGCGCGGGAAGTTCCACATGCGATTCCATCAGGGTACGTGCATTACAGGGGTGCGCGGGAAGTACCACACGCGATTCCATCAGGGTACGTGTATTTCGGGGTGCGGGGGAAGTGTCACACGCGACATCAGCAGGGTACGTGTATTCCAGGGGTGCGCGGGAAGTGCCACATGCGATTCCATCAGGGTACGTGTATTACAGGGGTGCGCCGGGAAGTACCACAGGCGATTCCATCAGGGTACGTGTATTTCGGGGTGCGGGGAAGTGTCACACGCGACATCAGCAGGGTACGTGTATTCCAGGGGTGCGCGGGAAGTTCCACACGCGATTCCATCAGGGTACATGTATTACAGGGGTGCGCGGGAAGTACCACACGCGATTCCATTAGGGTACGTGTATTTCGGGGTGCAGGGGAAGTGTCACACGCGACATCAGCAGGGTACGTGTATTCCATGGGGTGCGCGGGAAGTTCCACACGCGATTCCATCAGGGTACGTGTATTACTGGGGTGCGCGGGAAGTACCACACGCGATTCCATCAGGGTACGTGTATTTCGGGGTGCGGGGGAAGTGTCACACGCGACATCAGCAGGGTACGTGTATTCCAGGGGTGCGCGGGAAGTTCCACACGCGATTCCATCAGGGTACGTGTATTACAGGGGTGCGCGGGGAGCACTACACGTGAATTGCACGTGTGGGTCCTCCCAAGTGTTCCCTCTACACCCTCCACGGCCCCTGCAGGTGGCTCACACCACAGGGGCCTACCCTGCACATGTCCTGCAGGCACCCCATCCACCATGGCCATGCCCCCCAGCCAACCCACATGTCAACTTGAACTACTGCCCACCAACGCATGTCCACCTGCACCCCCAGCCACCAGGGGCACCCTCCACCAGGCCCCCACCCATGTCTCCCACCCCCCCCGCACTGTGGGGCACCTGCCAGCAGGCCCCCACCCATGTCTCCCACCTCCCCCACCCCCCAGCACTGTGGGGCACCTGCCAGCAGGCCCACACCCATGTCCAACTCATGTTCCCCTGCACCCCCACCCCCCAGCACTGTGGGGCACCTGCCAGCAGGCCCCCACTCATGTCTACCACCACCCCCACCCCCCAGCACTGTGGGGCACCTGCCAGCAGGCCACCTCTCATGTCCAACTCATATTCCCCTCCCCCCACCCCCCAGCAATGTGGGGCACCTGCCAGCAGGCCCCCACCCATGTCTCCCACCCCCCCAACCCCCAGCACTGTGGGGCACCTGCCAGCAGGCCCCCACCCATGTCTCCCACCACCCCCACCCCCCAGCAGTGCAGGGTCACCCTCCACCAGGCCCCCACTCATGTCTCCCACCACCCCCACCCCCCAGCAGTGCAGGGGCAGCCTCCACCAGGCCCCCACTCATGTCTCCCACCACCCCCACCCCCCAGCAGTGCAGGGGCAGCCTCCACCAGGCCCCCACTCATGTCTACCACCACCCCCACCCCCAGCCACCAGCCACCAGGGGCAGCCTCCACCAGGCCCCCACTCATGTCTACCACCACCCCCACCCCCAGCCACCAGGGGCAGCCTCCACCAGGCCCCCACTCATCTGTCCCACCATCCCCACCCCCCAGCAGTGCAGGGGCAGCCTCCACCGGGCCCCCACTCATGTCTCCCACCACCCCCACCCCCCAGCACTGTGGGGCACCTGCCAGCAGGCCCCCACCCATGTCCAACTCATGTACCCCTGCACCCCCACCCCCCAGCACTGTGGGGCACCTGCCAGCAGGCCCCCACTCATGTCCAACTAATGTTCCCCTGCACCCCCACCCCCCAGCACTGTGGGGCACCTGCCAGCAGGCCCCCACCCATGTCTCCCACCCCCCCACCCCCCAGCACTGTGGGGCACCTGCCAGCAGGCCCCCACCCATGTCCAACTCATGTTCCCCTGCACCCCCACCCCCCAGCACTGTGGGGCACATGCCAGCAGGCCCCCACTCATGTCTACCACTCCCCCACCCCCCAGCACTGTGGGGCACCTGCCAGCAGGCCCCCACTCATGTCCAACTCATGTTCCCCTGCACCCCCACCCCCCAGCAATGTGGGGCACCTGCCAGCAGGCCCCCACCCATGTCTCCCACCCCCCCAACCCCCAGCACTGTGGGGCACCTGCCAGCAGGCCCTCACCCATGTCTCCCACCACCCCCACCCCCCAGCAGTGCAGGGTAACCCTCCACCAGGCCCCCACTCATGTCTCCCACCACCCCACCCCCCAGCAGTGCAGGGACAGCCTCCACCAGGCCCCCACTCCTGTCTCCCAGCACCCCCACCCCCCAGCCACCAGGGGCAGCCTCCACCAGGCCCCCACCCATGTCTACCCCCACCCCCCAGCCACCAGGGGCAGCCTCCACCAGGCCCCCACTCATGTCTCCCACCCCCCCCCCACCCCCCAGCAGTGCAGGGGCAGCCTCCACCAGGCCCCCACTCATGTCTCCCACCACCCCCACCCCCCAGCACTGTGGGGCACCTGCCAGCAGGCCCCCACTCATGTCCAACTCATGTACCCCTGCACCCCCACCCCCCAGCACTGTGGGGCACCTGCCAGCAGGCCCCCACTCCTGTCCAACTCATGTTCCCCTGCACCCCCACCCCCAGCACTGTGGGGCACCTGCCAGCAGGCCCCCACCCATGTCTCCCACCACCCCCACCCCCCAGCCACCAGGGGCAGCCTCTACCTGGCCCCCACTCATGTCCCCTATTACCCCCACCCCCCAGCAGTGCAAGGGCAGCCTCCACCAGGCCCCCACTCATGTCTCCCACCACCCCCACCCCCCAGCAGTGCAGGGTCACCCTCCACCAGGCCCCCACCTATGTCCCCTATTACCCCCAGCCCCCAGCAGTGCAGGGGCAGCCTCCACCAGGCCCCCACTCCTGTCTCCCAGCACCCCCACCCCCCAGCCACCAGGGGCAGCCTCCACCAGGCCCCCACCCATGTCCCCTATTACCCCCACCCCCAGCAGTGCGGGGTCACCCTCCACCAGGCCCCCACCCATGTCTCCCACCACCCCCACCCCCAAGCAGTGCAGGGTCACCCTCCACCAGGCCCCCACTCATGTCTCCCACAACCCCCACCCCCCAGCAGCGCAGGGGCAGCCTCCACCAGGCCCCCACTCATGTCTCCCACCACCCCCCAGCAGTGCAGGGGCAGCCTCCACCAGGCCCCCACTCCTGTCTCCCAGCACCCCCACCCCCCAGCCACCAGGGGCAGCCTCCACCAGGCCCCCACTCATGTCTACCACCACCCCCACCCCCCAGCCACCAGGGGCAGCCTCCACCAGGCCCCCACTCATGTCTACCACCACCCCCACCCCCCGGCCACCAGGGGCAGCCTCCACCAGGCCCCCACTCATGTCTCCCACCACCCCCACCCCTCAGCAGTGCAGGGGCAGCCTCCACCAGGCCCCAACCCATGTCTCCCACCCCCCCAGCCCCCAGCACTGTGGGGTACCTGCCAGCAGGCCCCCACCCATGTCTCCCACCACCCCCACCCTCCAGCCACCAGGGGCAGCCTCCACCAGGCCCCCACTCATGTCTCCCACCACCCCCACCCCTCAGCAGTGCAGGGGCAGCCTCCACCAGGCCCCCACCCATGTCCCCTATTACCCCCACCCCCCAGCTGTGCAGGGGCAGCCTCCACCAGGCCCCCACTCATGTCTCCCACCACCCCCACCCCCCAGCAGTGCAGGGTCACCCTCCACCAGGCCCCCACCTATGTCCCCTATTACCCCCAGCCCCCAGCAGTGCAGGGGCAGCCTCCACCAGGCCCCCACTCCTGTCTCCCAGCACCCCCACCCCCCAGCCACCAGGGGCAGCCTCCACCAGGCCCCCACCCATGTCCCCTATTACCCCCACCCCCAGCAGTGCGGGGTCACCCTCCACCAGGCCCCCACCCATGTCTCCCACCACCCCCACCCCCAAGCAGTGCAGGGTCACCCTCCACCAGGCCCCCACTCATGTCTCCCACAACCCCCACCCCCCAGCAGCGCAGGGGCAGCCTCCACCAGGCCCCCACTCATGTCTCCCACCACCCCCCAGCAGTGCAGGGGCAGCCTCCACCAGGCCCCCACTCCTGTCTCCCAGCACCCCCACCCCCCAGCCACCAGGGGCAGCCTCCACCAGGCCCCCACTCATGTCTACCACCACCCCCACCCCCCAGCCACCAGGGGCAGCCTCCACCAGGCCCCCACTCATGTCTACCACCACCCCCACCCCCCGGCCACCAGGGGCAGCCTCCACCAGGCCCCCACTCATGTCTCCCACCACCCCCACCCCCCAGCAGTGCAGGGGCAGCCTCCACCAGGCCCCAACCCATGTCTCCCACCCCCCCAGCCCCCAGCACTGTGGGGTACCTGCCAGCAGGCCCCCACCCATGTCTCCCACCACCCCCACCCTCCAGCCACCAGGGGCAGCCTCCACCAGGCCCCCACTCATGTCTCCCACCACCCCCACCCCTCAGCAGTGCAGGGGCAGCCTCCACCAGGCCCCCACCCATGTCCCCTATTACCCCCACCCCCCAGCTGTGCAGGGGCAGCCTCCACCAGGCCCCCACTCCTGTCACCCAGCACCCCCACCCCCCAGCACTGTGGGGCACCTGCCAGCAGGCCCCCACTCATGTCCAACTCATGTTCCCCTGCACCCCCACCCCCCAGCACTGTGGGGCACCTGCCAGCAGGCCCCCACCCATGTCTCCCACCCCCCCAACCCCCAGCACTGTGGGGCACCTGCCAGCAGGCCCCCACCCATGTCCAACTCATGTTCCCCAGCCAACATGTCATCACAATCTAGATCCCTGGTCCCTATGGGCAGCCTCCAAATGCAAAACACCCACCCAAGTATTGCATCCACCCACTCATAATTGGCAATTACATGACAGAACACCAATTGCAAGTTCCGAAACAAACACATTTGCCTCACATACACCCAATGGGTGTCAGTGAATCTCAAAACCCATATCATGATATGCATGAAACCAATGAGATACTACACATTGAAGTTCACTAAAAAAATATGTATTAAAGGAAACATAAATAGAATCAAAAATAAAGAAACAGAAATGGGAATGTACAAAAATGAAAAGAAGCATGTCCGTGAAAAAAAGCAAAAGCAAAAATCATAATCCAAACTAATGGTGTCCAAAGTCACTGTCCAGAAAACAAAATCCAATGGGAAATAAAATTGAAAGCCATTGCTCCATGGTTAAAATGTGAAAGAAAAATACAATCCACCAGTGAACTATGTACATACGAACAAGCCAGGGTCCATTATCCCAACAAAAGAAATGAAACCTATCTAACTACACTAACTAATAAAATAAACTATATACAAAAATGTGGCCAATGTCCGAATGGTCCAAAATAAATCCAAAAAAAAAGGAAACCTAACACTACCTACATAACTATGTACAAGGGCAGCGGGCTAGTTTGACGGCTCACTTTTGGATGTCCCGGGCCAGGGCATCATCGAACTCCTGCTCAATGTCCGGAGGCGGTCCTCCTCCATGGCCCCGAGGGTCCGCAGGGCCGTCGACGTGCCCACCTCCAAACCCCTGCGGATTGCCTCGAGGCACTCGGCCCACCTCAGGGCCCTCCGAATGGAGTTCTCCGCCCTGACCATTGTGAGCCGTTCCTCTTCCGCCCGCTGCCGCTCCGCATCTATGGCGTGGCCCAACCGCTGCCACACGGAAGACACTCCCTGTCCTGGGTCCTCCTGCCCTCCGGCCGATGCCTGCCCCTCCGATGTTGAAGGCCCCGAGCCTTCATGGCTCCCACCATGTTGCTGCTGCTGCTGTGCCTCTGCCCATGCACTGCCTCCTGCTGCCTGCACATCCTCCGCCGGCTAGGGTGCAGTCGTTGATGTGGCCACCCCTGCTGGACGTCCGACTCCCGACTGTGGAAGGGATGCCTCCTCCACCAGCCTGGCCGCACCATCAGAGGCAGCTCCACAGGGCACCCAGGTGACTGATGGGTGGGAAGATGGCACGGAGGACGACTGGCACGTAGGGGGTTCAGTTGAGGAGGGGGTCGTAGCAAGCCCCATCAAACGGAGGAATCCGGCCTGGGTGACCTGTCCCAGCAGGCTGACGTGGTCAACGAGCCATTCGAGATGACGTGCAGTCTTCTCATGAAAAGACTGCAGGTCACCTCGCATGGCACGTTGACGCAACGCCACACCAGTCAGGACAGGCTCAACCCGGACCCTTATAGCCACGTCCGCAGGCAGAGGAAGGCCAGTTGTCATGAGCTCATCCCCTGCCTGAAAACGGGTCTGGACGTAGGCATCCCTGCTGGTGCAAGATGATGAAGGGACAGGATCAGGGACAGGATTGCACATAGGCACCTCAGCGGCGGCCTGTGCTGCCTCCTGTCCCTGGTCCTGCACTGCACCACTCGCACCAGTGGGATCCCCACCTCCAGACCCCGTCTCTGTTGCTTGCACGGCCTCCTCCTCCACCAAACCCCCCACCAACCTGGATGACTCCGTGCCATCTTCCCCCGTTGGGCCCAGTGGGGTCCCAGCTGCCCCTTCTGCTGCCGAGGAGTCCAACTCCAACCTCCGCCTCTTGGACCTCCCCCCGGCAGCTGCGGCCTGGGACGCGGCACCGGACTCCTCACTCCCCGACGAGATGACAACATGGGAGGGGAGCCGGGCCTTGCGTCTCCGGCTGGCGGTGGGATCCCCGCCGCTGTGCTCCACAGCACCTTCTCCGCCCTCTGCATCAGTTGACGCTGCAGACAGGGAGAAATAAAACACAGGCATCAGGGCACTGTACAATGGACACATACACACATGACAGTTGTACATGAGTGGCATTGGCAAACCTCAGACATGTCATCACAATCCCCAACACACATGTCATTTCAACTCGCGCACATGAGCCATACCACAGCCATATCGCAACTGCCAGCACCATCCATACACATACAACAGCATGAGCAGGCAAAGGTGAGCCAGACATCACATACAACACAGGAAGTGCACCACACATGTACACGCACCACCACACTTGCATGCATGTGTACACCTCTGCCAAGTGTCGCAGTGTTCAGATGGGCATCCATGTCACATCTGCCGATCAGGCTTCCACATACCGCTGTCACATGCATCCATGTTGCATCACTGTTGCACCCTTGTCAAATACACACAGATGCACATGTACACAGTGCTGATACATGCAGCTGAAAACAACATACATGCGTGACATCACGGACATGTCTACTTACATACACATTCATCCAAACATGTGTGCCCACACAACTGCATTTGGCATGCAAGCCTACACACACAAGCACCATCCATGTCTCACACATTCCAGCCCTTGCATGTGTTAGCACCACGGCCCTGTACACCCCCACCCATACTCGACCCCATACAAACAGATGTGCAACCTGCACACTACTGAAAAATCACCACACGCACAGCTCACAATCAGGATGCATGTACACTTACCGCTCGACTCCAGACGGGTCTGCCTCTCAAGGACCTGGACGTGGAGCGCTGGGGATATGCGTTCCAGGACCCTCATCTGTTCTTCCGACAAGTGGCCCCGGCGCCCCTTGGCATCCGCTGCCTTCAAGAGGCACCGGGCCTTGTTCAGGGTCCTGGACCTGAAGTCCTCCCAGCGCTTCTTGACATGTTGGAAGTCGCGGACTGCCACCCCCTCCGCGTTGATGGCAGCCACGATGTCAGTCCAGATCCGAGTCCGTCCTTCCTTGTCGGCGCGTGAACTTCCGAAGAGGGCATCATACTGCCCCAGGACTTGCTCCACCAGGACACCAACTTCGGTGGCACTGAAGCTGGTGCCCCTCTGCCTCTCTGGCCGGGGGTTGTCGGTGGTCTCAGATGGTGTTTGCCCCGACATGACAACCCCAGAGGCAGGAGTGGGTGGGCAACTGGGTCCTGGGGCTGGGCTGTGGAGCGATGGAATCCCAGTCGGGAGTCTTCGGTTCCAGCAGGGGTGGTCACAGCAACAGCACCCCTGGCTGATGTGCAGGCAGCAAATGGCAGGGCACGTGGGCAGCAGGCAGTCAGGCAGCAGCAGATGGCAGGTGGGAGCGTGCTCGGGGCTCTGGGGGGCAGTAGTTCGGCCTTCTGGGCAGGAGCGTGGTCTTCCATGTGCTTACGCGTGGCCAGCTTGATACAGAGTGAATTGGCACGTGAAAATCCTGCACGTCTGCATGTAATTCGAGGAAAGGCCCTTAGCGCGTATGCACGGCAGCACGCATATGCGATTTCATTGGACCAAAGGCCCTTAGCGCGTGAGCGCGTCTGTGATGTGACGCGCGCGGGTGTTTCCCTCATTACATGTGATGACAGAGCACACGTGGTAAAATTGCACGTCCGAGTGTCATCGCGTGTGATCGGAGGGAAGTGAGCGTACACGCGATTAGCCTGGGTACGTGTGTTCCGGGGTGCGCAGGAACTTTCACACACGATTGGTGGAAATCCACGTGTGTTCTGTCATCACGTGCAATGAGGGAAACACCCGCGCGCGTCACATCACAGACGCGCTCACGCGCTAAGGGCCTTTGGTCCAATGAAATCGCATATGCGTGCTGCCGTGCATACGCGCTAAGGGCCTTTCCTCGAATTACACGCAGACATGCAGGATTTTCACGTGCTAATTCACTCCGTATCAAGCTGGCCACGCGTAAGCACACGGAAGACCACGCTCTTGCCCAGAAGGCCGAACTACTGCCCCCCAGAGCCCCGAGAACGCTCCCACCTGTCACCTGCTGCTGCCTGACTGCCTGCTGCCCACGTGCCCTGCCATTTGCTGCCTGCACATCAGCCAGGGGTGCTGTTGCTGTGACCACCCCTGCTGGAACCGAAGACTCCCGACTGGGATTCCATCGCTCCACAGCCCAGCCCCAGGACCCAGTTGCCCACCCACTCCTGCCTCTGGGGTTGTCATGTCGGGGCAAACACCATCTGAGACCACCGACAACCCCCGGCCAGAGAGGCAGAGGGGCACCAGCTTCAGTGCCACCGAAGTTGGTGTCCTGGTGGAGCAAGTCCTGGGGCAGTATGATGCCCTCTTCGGAAGTTCACGCGCCGACAAGGAAGGACGGACTCGGATCTGGACTGACATCGTGGCTGCCATCAACGCGGAGGGGGTGGCAGTCCGCGACTTCCAACATGTCAAGAAGCGCTGGGAGGACTTCAGGTCCAGGACCCTGAACAAGGCCCGGTGCCTCTTGAAGGCAGCGGATGCCAAGGGGCGCCGGGGCCACTTGTCGGAAGAACAGATGAGGGTCCTGGAACGCATATCCCCAGCGCTCCACGTCCAGGTCCTTGAGCAGCAGACCCGTCTGGAGTTGAGCGGTAAGTGTACATGCATCCTGATTGTGAGCTGTGCGTGTGGTGATTTTTCAGTAGTGTGCAGGTTGCACATCTGTTTGTATGGGGTCGAGTATGGGTGGGGGTGTACAGGGCCGTGGGGCTAACACATGCAAGGGCTGGAATGTGTGAGACATGGATGGTGCTTGTGTGTGTAGGCTTGCATGCCAAATGCAGTTGTGTGGGCACACATGTTTGGATGAATGTGTATGTAAGTAGACATGTCCGTGATGTCACGCATGTATGTTGTTTTCAGCTGCATGTATCAGCACTGTGTACATGTGCATCTGTGTATTTGACAAGGGTGCAACAGTGATGCAACATGGATGCATGTGACAGCGGTATGTGGAAGCCTGATCGGCAGATGTGACATGGATGCCCATCTGAACACTGCGACACTTGGCAGAGGTGTACACATGCATGCAAGTGTGGTGGTGTGTGTACATGTGTGGTGCACTTCCTGTGTTGCATGTGATGTCTGGCTCACCTTTGCCTGCTCATGCTGTTGTATGTGTATGGATGGTGCTGGCAGTTGCGATATGGCTGTGGTATGGCTCATGTGTGCGAGTTGAAATGACATGTGTGTTGGGGATTGTGATGACATGTCTGAGGTTTGCCAATGCCACTCATGTACAACTGTCATGTGTGTATGTGTCCATTGTACAGTGCCCTGATGCCTGTGTTTTATTTCTCCCTGTCTGCAGCGTCAACTGATGAAGAGGGCGGAGAAGGTGCTGTGGAGCACAGCAGCAGGGATCCCACCGCCAGCCGGAGACGCAAGGCCCGGCTCCCCTCCCATGTTGTCATCTCGTCGGGGAGTGAGGAGTCCGGTGCCGCGTCCCAGGCCGCAGCTGCCGGGGGGAGGTCCAAGAGGCGGAGGTTGGAGTTGGACTCCTCGGCAGCAGAAGGGGCAGCTGGGACCCCACAGGGCCCAACGGGGGAAGATGGCACGGAGTCATCCAGGTTGGTGGGGGGTTTGGTGGAGGAGGAGGCCGTGCAAGCAACAGAGACGGGGTCTGGAGGTGGGGATCCCACTGGTGCTAGTGGAGCAGTGCAGGACCAGGGACAGGAGGCAGCACAGGCCGCCGCGGAGGTGCCTGTGTGCAATCCTGTCCCTGATCCTGTCCCTGCATCATCTTGCACCAGCAGGGATGCCTACGTCCAGACCCGTTTTCAGGCAGGGGATGAGCTCACGACAACTGGCCTTCCTCTGCCTGCGGACGTGGCTATCCGGGTCCGGGTTGAGCCTGTTCTGACTGGTGTGGCGTTGTGTCAACGGGCCATGCGAGGTGACCTGCAGTCTTTTCATGAGGAGACTGCACGTCATCTCGAATGGCTCGTTGACCACGTCAGCCTGCTGGGACAGGTCACCCAGGCCGGATTCCTCCGTATGATGGGGCTTGCTACGACCCCCTCCTCAACTGAACCCCCTACGCGCCAGTCGTCCTCCGTGCCATCTTCCCACCCATCAGTCACCTGGGTGCCCTGTGGAGCTGCCTCTGACGGTGCGGCCAGGCTGGTGGAGGAGGCATCCCTGCCACAGTCGGGAGTCGGACGTCCAGCAGGGGTGGCCACATCAACGACTGCACCCCAGCCGGCGGAGGATGTGCAGGCAGCAGGAGGCAGTGCACGGGCAGAGGCACAGCAGCAGCAGCAACGTGGTGGGAGCCATGAAGGCTCGGGGCCTTCAACATCGGAGGGGCAGGCATCGGCCGGAGGGCAGGAGGACCCAGGACAGAGAGTGTCTTCCGTGTGGCAGCAGTTGCGCCACGCCATAGATGGGGAGCGGCAGCGGGTGGAAGAGGCACGGCACACAATGGTCAGGGCGGAGAACTCCATGCGGAGGGCCCTGAGGCGGGCCGAGTGCCTCGAGGCAATCCGCAGGGGTTTGGAGGTGGACACGTCGACGGCCCTGCGGACCCTCGGGGCCATGGAGGAGGACCGCCTCCGGACATTGAGCAGGAGTTCGATGATGCCCTGGCTCGGGACATCCAAAAGTGAGCCGTCAAACTAGCCCGCTGCCCTTGTACATAGTTATGTAGGTAGTGTTAGGTTTCCTTTTTTTTGGATTTATTTTGGACCTTTCGGACATTGGCCACATTTTTGTATATAGTTTATTTTATTAGTTAGTGTAGTTAGATAGGTTTCATTTCTTTTGTTGGGATAATGGACCCTGGCTTGTTCGTATGTACATAGTTAACTGTTGGATTGTATTTTTCTTTCACATTTTAACCATGGAGCAATGGCTTTCAATTTTATTTCCCATTGGATTTTGTTTTCTGGACAGTGACTTTGGACACCATTAGTTTGGATTATGATTTTTGTTTTTGCTTTTTTTCACGGACATGCTTCTTTTCATTTTTGTACATTCCCATTTCTGTTTCTTTATTTTTGATTCTATTTATGTTTCCTTTAATACATATTTTTTTAGTGAACTTCAATGTGTAGTATCTCATTGGTTTCATGCATATCATGATATGGGTTTTGAGATTCACTGACACCCATTGGGTGTATGTGAGGGAAATGTGATTGTTTCGGAACTTGCAATTGGTGTTCTGTCATGTAACTGCCAATTATGAGTGGGTGGATGCAATACTCGGGTGGGTGTTTTGCATTTGGAGGCTGACCATAGGGACCAGGGATCTAGATTGTGATGACATGTTGGCTGGGGAACATGAGTTGGACATGGGTGGGGGCCTGCTGGCAGGTGCCCCACAGTGCTGGGGGGTGGGGGTGGTGGGAGACATGGGTGGGGGCTTGCTGGCAGGTGCCCCACAGTGCTGGGGTGTGGGGGTGATGGAGACATGAGTTGGACATGGGTGGGGGCCTGGTGGAGGCTGCCCCTGCACTGCTGGAGGGTGGGGGAGGTGGGAGACATGGGTGGGGGCCTGGTGGAGGGTGCCCCTGCACTGCTGGGGGGTGGGAGTGGTGGGGAATATGAGTTGGGCATGGGTGGGGGCCTGCTGGCAGGTGCCCCACAGTGCTGGGGGGTGGGGGGGGGGGTGGGGAACATGAGTTGGACATGGGTGGGGGCCTGGTGGAGGGTGACCCTGCACTGCTGGGGGGTGGGGGTGGTGGGAGACATGGGTGGGGGCCTGGTGGTGGGTGCCCCTGCACTGCTGGGGGGTGGGGGTGGTGGGAGACATGGGTGGGGGCCTGCTGGCAGGTGCCGCACAGTGCTGGGGGGTGGGGGTGGTGGAGACATGAGTTGGACATGAGTGGGGGCCTGCTGGCAGGTGCCCCACAGTGCTGGGGGGTGGGGGGGGGTGGGAGACATGGGTGGGGGCCTGGTGGAGGGTGACCCTGCACTGCTGGGGGGTGGGGGTGGTGGGAGACATGGGTGGGGGCCTGGTGGAGGGTGACCCTGCACTGCTGGGGGGTGGGGGTGGTGGGAGACATGGGTGGGGGCCTGGTGGAGGGTGACCCTGCACTGCTGGGGGGTGGGGCGGTGGGAGACATGGGTGGGGGCCTGGTGGAGGGTGACCCTGCACTGCTGGTGGGTGGGGGGGTGGGAGACATGGGTGGGGGCCTGGTGGAGGGTGACCCTGCACTGCTGGGGGGTGGGGATGGTGGCAGACATGGGTGGGGGCCTGGTGGAGGGTGACCCTGCACTGCTGGGGGGTGGGGGTAATAGGGGACATGGGTGGGGGCCTGGTGGAGGCTGCCCCTGGTGGCTGGGGGGTGGGGGTGCTGGGAGACATGAGTGGGGGCCTGGTGGAGGCTGCCCCTGCACTGCTGGGGGGTGGGGGTAATAGGGGACATGGGTGGGGGCCTGGTGGAGGCTGCCCCTGCACTGCTGGGGGGTGGGGGTGGTGGGAGACATCAGTGGGGGCCTGGTGGAGGCTGCCCTTGCACTGCTGGGGGGTGGGGGTAATAGGGGACATGAGTGGGGGCCTGGTGGTGGCTGCCCCTGGTGGCTGGGGGGTAGGGGTGGTGGGAGACTTGGGTGGGGGCCTGCTGGCAGGTGCCCCACAGTGCTGGGGGGTGGGGGGTGGGAGACATGGGTGGGGGCCTGGTGGAGGGTGACCCTGCACTGCTGGGGGGTGGGGGGGTGGGAGACATGAGTGGGGGCCTGGTGGAGGCTGCCCTTGCACTGCTGGGGGGTGGGGGTAATAGGGGACATGAGTGGGGGCCTGGTGGAGGCTGCCCCTGGTGGCTGGGGGGTGGGGGTGGTGGGAGACATGGGTGGGGGCCTGCTGGCAGGTAACCCACAGTGCTGGGGGGTACGGGGGGTGGGAGACAAGGGTGGGGGCCTGCTGGCAGGTGCCCCACAGTGCTGGGGGGTGGGGGTGCAGGGGAACATGAGTTGGACATGAGTGGGGGCCTGCTGGCAGGTGCCCCACAGTGCTGGGGGGTGGGGGTGCAGGGGAACATGAGTTGGACATGAGTGGGGACCTGCTGGCAGGTGCCCCACAGTGCTGGGGGTGGGGGTGCAGGGGAACATGAGTTGGACATGAGTGGGGGCCTGCTGGCAGGTGCCCCACAGTGCTGGGGGGTGGGGGTGGTGGGAGACATGAGTGGGGGCCTGGTGGAGGCTGCCCCTGCACTGCTGGGGGTGGGGGTGGTGGGAGACATGAGTGGGGGCCTGGTGGAGGCTGCCCCTGGTGGCTGGGGGGTGGGGTGGTGGTAGACATGAGTGGGGGCCTGGTGGAGGCTGCCCCTGGTGGCTGGGGGGTGGGGGTGGTGGTAGACATGAGTGGGGGCCTGGTGGAGGCTGCCCCTGGTGGCTGGGGGGTGGGAGACATGGGTGGGGGCCTGGTGGAGGGTGACCCTGCACTGCTGGGGGGTGGGGGTGGTGGGAGACATGGGTGGGGGCCTGGTGGAGGGCGATCCTGCACTGCTGGGGGGTGGGGGTGGTGGGAGACATGGGTGGGGGCCTGGTGGAGGGTGACCCTGCACTGCTGGGGGGAGGGGGTGGTGGGAGACATGGGTGGGGGCCTGGTGGAGCGTGACCCTGCACTGCTGGGGGGTGGGGGGGTGGGAGACATGGGTGGGGGCCTGGTGGAGGGTGACCCTGCACTGCTGGGGGGTGGGGGTGGTAGGAGACATGGGTGGGGGCCTGCTGGCAGGTGCCCCACAGTGCTGGGGGTTGGGTGGGTGGTTCGACATGGGTGGGGGCCTGGTGGAGGGTGACCCTGCACTGCTGGGGGGTGGGGGGGAGACATGGGTGGGGGCCTGGTGGAGGGTGACCCTGCACTGCTGGGGGGTGGGGGTGGTGGGAGACATGGGTGGGGGCCTGGTGGAGGGTGACCCTGCACTGCTGGGGGGTGGGGGTGGTGGGGGACATGGGTGGGGGCCTGGTGGAGGATGACCCTGCACTGCTGGGGGGTGGGGGTGGTGGGAGACATGGGTGGGGGCCTGGTGGAGGGTGACCCTGCACTGCTGGGGTGTGGGGGTGGTGGGAGACATGGGTGGGGGCCTGGTGGAGGGTGCCCCTGGTGGCTGGGGGTGCAGGGGGACATGCGTTGGTGGGCAGTAGTGCAAGTTGACATGTGGGTTGGCTGGGGGGCATGGCCATGGTGGATGGGGTGCCTGCAGGACATGTGCAGGGTAGGCCCCTGTGGTGTGAGCCACCTGCAGGGGCCGTGGAGGGTGTAGAGGGAACACCTTGGAGGACCCACACGTGCAATTCACGTGTGGTGCTCCCCGCGCACCCCTGTAATGCACGTACCCTGATGAGATCGCGTGTGGAACTTCCCGCGCACCCCTGTAATACACGTACCCTGATGGAATCGCGTGTGGAACTTCCCGCGCACCCCTGGAATACACGTACCCTGCTGATGTCGCGTGTGACACTTCCCCCGCACCTCTGTAATACACGTACCCTGATGGAATCGCGTGTGAGACTTCCCGCGCACCCCGAAATACACGTAGCCTGGACATTCGCGTGTGGAACTTCCCGCGCACCCCTGTAATACACGTACCCTGATGGAATCGCGTGTGATACTTTCCGCGCACCCCTGATATGCACGTACCCCGCTCAATCGCGTGTGTAACTTCCCGCGCACCCCCGAAATACACGTACCCCGCTCAATCGCGTGTGTAACTTCCCGCGCACCCCCGAAATACACGTACCCCGCTCAATCGCGTGTGTAACTTCCCGCGCACCCCCGAAATACACGTACCCCGCTCAATCGCGTGTGTAACTTCCCGCGCAACCCCGAAATACACGTACCCCGCTCAATCGCGTGTGTAACTTCCTGCGCAACCCCGAGATACACGTACCCCGCTCAATCGCGTGTGTAACTTCCCGCGCACCCCCTGAAATACACGTACCCCGCTCAATCGCGTGTGTAACTTCCCGCGCACCCACGAAATACACGTACCCCGCTCAATCGCGTGTGTAACTTCCTGCGCACCCCCGAAATACACGTGCCCCGCTCGCACAGGCCCAATTGCTGTATGTTGCCACTTTTGTAATGCGCAGGGACGCTACCGCCTGCCTTCGTGTGGCGGACGTGTTTCGGCTTGTGCGTGTCTTTGGCTGTGCGTGGCTTTGCCCTATTCGATTCCATGAATACGTGTGGTTCGAGTGCGTGTGGGC
Source organism: Ambystoma mexicanum (assembly GCF_040938575.1). Taxonomy (NCBI): domain Eukaryota; kingdom Metazoa; phylum Chordata; class Amphibia; order Caudata; family Ambystomatidae; genus Ambystoma; species Ambystoma mexicanum. Next base: position 1,434,127,347 of record NC_090935.1, read on the forward strand.
GTTCCGTCTGCTTCCCTGCAGTACCATCCCCAGTTGCGCCCTTATTTTCGCGCGTTGTTCCCCATTCCGCGCGTTACGCCCCGTGTTCCGCCCACGTTCTGGTGTATGCGCCGAGGTTGTGCGCTTTCACTGTGCGCATCGCGCACGCCTTTCGGATGTTGCAGTGACGTGTGCGCCATGCACGGGTTTGGCGCACATCCCGAGGTAAACACGCGCAGGGACTGCCATGTTTTTTTGCGCTTGCGCCTGCTTGCGCCTGCTTGCGCCTGCTTGCGCAAAGATTTTCGGCGCACGTTTGTTCCATGAATCGGCCCCATGAAGTCTATATAACCTGGACCTAAATAGTGAAAACAATAAAGAATAATTAGATCTAGGACTCAAGAAATATATGGAGAAACATATGAAGTCTATATGGCATGGAACCAAATATATATTGAAAACAATAAAGAATAATTAGATCTAGGACTCAAGAAATAAATGGAGAAACATATGAAGTCTATATGGCATGGAACCAAATATATATTGAAAACAATAAAGAATAATTAGATCTAGGACTCAAGAAATATGTGGAGAAACATATGAAGTCTATATAACCTGGAACTAAATAGTGAAAACAATAAAGAATAGTTAGATCTTGGAATCAAGAAATACATGCAGAAACATATAAAGTCTATGTAACCAAGAAATAAATAGTGAAAACATTAAAGAATAATTAGATCTAGGACTCAAGAAATATGTGCAGAAACATATGAAGTCTGTATAACCTGAACAAAAATAGTGAAAACATTAAAAAATAATTAGATCTTGGAATCAAGAAATATGTGCAAAAACATATGAAGTCTATATGGCATGGAACCAAATATATATTGAAAACAATAAAGAATAATTAGATCTAGGACTCAAGAAATATGTGGAGAAACATATGAAGTCTATATGACCAGGAACTGAATGGTGAAAACAATGAAGAATAATTAGATCTAGGACTCAAGAAATATGTAGAGAAACTTATGAAGTCTATATAACCTGGAACTAAATAGTGAAAACAATAAAGAATAATTTGATCTAGGACTCAAGAAATGTGTGCAGAAACATATGAAGTCTATATAACCTGGAACTAAATAGTGAAAACAATAAAGAATATTTAGATCTAGGACTCAAGAAATATGTGGAGAAACATATGAAGTCTATATAACCTCGAACTAAATAGTGAAAACAATGAAGAATAATTAGATCTAGGACTCAAGAAATATGTAGAGAAACATATGAAGTCTATATAACCTGGAACTAAATAGTGAAAACAATAAAGAATAATTAGATCTAGGACTCAAGAAATATGTGGAGAAACATATGAAGTCTATATAACCTGGAAATAAATAGTGAAAACAATAAAGAATAATTTGATCTAGGACTCAAGAAATATGTGGAGAAACATATGAAGTCTATATAACCTGGACCTAAATAGTGAAAACAATAAAGAATAATTAGATCTAGGACTCAAGAAATATGTGGAGAAACATATGAAGTCTATATAACCTGGAACTAAATAGTGAAAACAATAAAGAATAGTTAGATCTAGGACTCAAGAAATATATGGAGAAACATATGAAGTCTATATGGCATGGAACCAAATATATACTGAAAACAAATATGAATAATTAGATCTAGGACTCAAGAAATATGTGGAGAAACATATGAAGTCTATATAACCTGGAACTAAATAGTGAAAACAATAAAGAACAATTAGATCTAGGACTCAATAAATATGTGGAGAAACATATAAAGTCTATATAACCTGGAACTAAATAGTGAAAACAATAAAGAATAATTTGATCTAGGACTCAAGAAATATGTGCAGAAACATATGAAGTCTATATAACCTGGAACTAAATAGTGAAAACAATAAAGAATAATTAGATCTAGGACTCAAGAAATATGTGGAGAAACATATGAAGTCTATATAACCTCGAACTAAATAGTGAAAACAATGAAGAATAATTAGATCTAGGACTCAAGAAATATGTAGAGAAACATATGAAGTCTATATAACCTGGAACTAAATAGTGAAAACAATAAAGAATAATTAGATCTAGGACTCAAGAAATATGTGGAGAAACATATGAAGTCTATATAACCTGGAAATAAATAGTGAAAACTATAAAGAATAATTTGATCTAGGACTCAAGAAATATGCGGAGAAACATATGAAGTCTATATAACCTGGACCTAAATAGTGAAAACAATAAAGAATAATTAGATCTAGGACTCAAGAAATATGTGGAGAAACATATGAAGTCTATATGGCATGGAACCAAATATATATTGAAAACAATAAAGAATAATTAGATCTAGGACTCAAGAAATATGTGGAGAAACATATGAAGTCTATGTGGCATGGAACCAAATATATATTGAAAACAATAAAGAATAATTAGATCTAGGACTCAAGAAATATATGGAGAAACATATGAAGTCTATATGGCATGGAACCAAATATATATTGAAAACAATAAAGAATAATTAGATCTAGGACTCAAGAAATATGTGGAGAAACATATGAAGTCTATATAACCTGGAACTAAATAGTGAAAACAATAAAGAATAGTTAGATCTAGGACTCAAGAAATATATGGAGAAACATATGAAGTCTATATGGCATGGAACAAAATATATATTGAAAACAATAAAGAATAATTAGATCTAGGACTCAAGAAATATGTGGAGAAACATATGAAGTCTATATGGCATGGAACCAAATATATATTGAAAACAATAAAGAATAATTAGATCTAGGACTCAAGAAATATGTGGAGAAACATATGAAGTCTATATAACCTGGAACTAAATAGTGAAAACAATAAAGAATAGTTAGAACTAGGACTCAAGAAATATATGGAGAAACATATGAAGTCTATATGCCATGGAACCAAATATATACTGAAAACAATAAAGAATAATTAGATCTAGGACTCAAGAAATATGTGGAGAAACATATGAAGTGTATGTGGCATGGAACCAAATATATATTGAAAACAATAAAGAATAATTAGATCTAGGACTCAAGAAATATATGGAGAAACATATGAAGTCTATATGGCATGGAACCAAATATATATTGAAAACAATAAAGAATAATTAGATCTAGGACTCAAGAACTATGTGGAGAAACATATGAAGTCTATATAACCTGGAACTAAATAGTGAAAACAATAAAGAATAGTTAGATCTAGGACTCAAGAAATATATGGAGAAACATATGAAGTCTATATGGCATGGAACAAAATATATATTGAAAACAATAAAGAATAATTAGATCTAGGACTCAAGAAATATGTGGAGAAACATATGAAGTCTATATGGCATGGAACCAAATATAAATTGAAAACAATAAAGAATAATTAGATCTAGGACTCAAGAAATATGTGGAGAAACATATGAAGTCTATATAACCTGGAACTAAATAGTGAAAACAATAAAGAATAGTTAGATCTAGGACTCAAGAAATATATGGAGAAACATATGAAGTCTATATGCCATGGAACCAAATATATACTGAAAACAATAAAGAATAATTAGATCTAGGACTCAAGAAATATGTGGAGAAACATATGAAGTCTATATAACCTGGAACTAAATAGTGAAAACAATAAAGAATAGTTAGATCTTGGAATCAAGAAATACATGCAGAAACATATACAGTCTATGTAACCAAGAAATAAATAGTGAAAACATTAAAGAATAATTAGATCTAGGACTCAAGAAATATGTGCAGAAACATATGAAATCTATATGACCAGGAACTGAATAGTGAAAACAATGAAGAATAATTAGATCTAGGACTCAAGAAATATATGGAGAAACATATGAAGTCTATATAACCTGGAACTAAATAGTGAAAACAATAAAGAATAGTTAGATCTAGGACTCAAGAAATATGTGGAGAAACATATGAAGTCTATATGGCATGGAACCAAATATATATTGAAAACAATAAAGAATAATTAGATCTAGGACTCAAGAAATATATGGAGAAACATATGAAGTCTATATGGCATGGAACCAAATATATATTGAAAACAATAAAGAATAATTAGATCTAGGACTCAAGAAATATGTGGAGAAACATATGAAGTTTATATGGCATGGAACCAAATATATATTGAAAACAATAAAGAATAATTAGATCTAGGACTCAAGAAATGTGTGGAGAAACATATGAAGTCTATATGGCATGGAACCAAATATATATTGAAAACAATAAAGAATAATTAGATCTAGGACTCAAGAAATATGTGGAGAAACATATGAAGTCTATATGGCATGGAACCAAATATATATTGAAAACAATAAAGAATAATTAGATCTAGGACTCAAGAAATATGTGGAGAAACATATGAAGTCTATATGGCATGGAACCAAATATATATTGAAAACAATAAAGAATAATTAGATCTAGGACTCAAGAAATATATGGAGAAACATATGAAGTCTATATGGCATGGAACCAAATATATATTGAAAACAATAAAGAATAATTAGATCTAGGACTCAAGAAATATGTGGAGAAACATATGAAGTCTATATGGCATGGAACCAAATATATATTGAAAACAATAAAGAATAATTAGATCTAGGACTCAAGAAATATGTGGAGAAACATATGAAGTCTATATGGCATGGAACCAAATATATATTGAAAACAATAAAGAATAATTAGATCTAGGACTCAAGAAATATATGGAGAAACATATGAAGTCTATATGGCATGGAACCAAATATATATTGAAAACAATAAAGAATAATTAGATCTAGGACTCAAGAAATATATGGAGAAACATATGAAGTCTATATGGCATGGAACCAAATATATATTGAAAACAATAAAGAATAATTAGATCTAGGACTCAAGAAATATATGGAGAAACATATGAAGTCTATATGGCATGGAACCAAATATATATTGAAAACAATAAAGAATAATTAGATCTAGGACTCAAGAAATATATGGAGAAACATATGAGGTCTATATGGCATGGAACCAAATATATATTGAAAACAATAAAGAATAATTAGATCTAGGACTCAAGAAATATGTGGAGAAACATATGAAGTCTATATGGCATGGAACCAAATATATATTGAAAACAATAAAGAATAATTAGATCTAGGACTCAAGAAATATATGGAGAAACATATGAAGTCTATATGGCATGGAACCAAATATATATTGAAAACAATAAAGAATAATTAGATCTAGGACTCAAGAAATATATGGAGAAACATATGAGGTCTATATGGCATGGAACCAAATATATATTGAAAACAATAAAGAATAATTAGATCTAGGACTCAAGAAATATGTGGAGAAACATATGAAGTCTATATGGCATGGAACCAAATATATATTGAAAACAACAAAGAATAATTAGATCTAGGACTCAAGAAATATATGGAGAAACATATGAAGTCTATATGGCATGGAACCAAATATATATTGAAAACAATAGAGAATAATTAGATCTAGGACTCAAGAAATATGTGGAGAAACATATGAAGTCTATATGGCATGGAACCAAATATATATTGAAAACAATAAAGAATAATTAGATCTAGGACTCAAGAAATATGTGGAGAAACATATGAAGTCTATATGGCATGGAACCAAATATATATTGAAAACAATAAAGAATAATTAGATCTAGGACTCAAGAAATATGTGGTGAAACATATGAAGTCTATATGGCATGGAACCAAATATATATTGAAAACAATAAAGAATAATTAGATCTAGGACTCAAGAAATATGTGGAGAAACATATGAAGTCTATATGGCATGGAACCAAATATATATTGAAAACAATAAAGAATAATTAGATCTAGGACTCAAGAAATATATGGAGAAACATATGAAGTCTATATGGCATGGAACCAAATATATATTGAAAACAAAGAATAATTAGATCTAGGACTCAAGAAATATGTGGAGAGACATATGAAGTCCATGTGGCATGGAACCAAATATATATTGAAAACAATAAAGAATAATTAGATCTAGGACTCAAGAAATATGTGGAGAGACATATGAAGTCTATGTGGCATGGAACCAAATATATATTGAAAACAATAAAGAATAATTAGATCTAGGACTCAAGAAATATGTGGAGAAACATATGAAGTCTATGTGGCATGGAACCAAATATATATTGAAAACAATAAAGAATAATTAGATCTAGGACTCAAGAAATATATGGAGAAACATATGAAGTCTATATGGCATGGAACCAAATATATATTGAAAACAATCAAGAATAATTAGATTAGGACTCAAGAAATGTATGGAGAAACATATGAAGTCTATATGGCATGGAACCAAATATATATTGAAAACAATAAAGAATAATTAGATCTAGGACTCAAGAAATATGTGGAGAAACATATGAAGTCTATATGGCATGGAACCAAATATATATTGAAAACAATAAAGAATAATTAGATCTAGGACTCAAGAAATATGTGGAGAAACATATGAAGTCTATATGGCATGGAACCATATATATATTGAAAACAATAAAGAATAATTAGATCTAGGACTCAAGAAATAATATGTGGAGAAACATATGAAGTCTATATGGCATGGAACCAAATATATATTGAAAACAATAAAGAATAATTAGATCTAGGACTCAAGAAATATGTGGAGAAACATATGAAGTCTATATGGCATGGAACCAAATATATATTGAAAACAATAAAGAATAATTAGATCTAGGACTCAAGAAATATGTGGAGAAACATATGAAGTCTATATGGCATGGAACCAAATATATATTGAAAACAATAAAGAATAATTAGATCTAGGACTCAAGAAATATGTGGAGAAACATATGAAGTCTATATGGCATGGAACCAAATATATATTGAAAACAATAAAGAATAATTAGATCTAGGACTCAAGAAATATATGGAGAAACATATGAAGTCTATATGGCATGGAACCAAATATATATTGAAAACAATAAAGAATAATTAGATCTAGGACTCAAGAAATATATGGAGAAACATATGAAGTCTATATGGCATGGAACCAAATATATATTGAAAACAATAAAGAATAATTAGATCTAGGACTCAAGAAATATATGGAGAAACATATGAAGTCTATATGGCATGGAACCAAATATATATTGAAAACAATAAAGAATAATTAGATCTAGGACTCAAGAAATATATGGAGAAACATATGAGGTCTATATGGCATGGAACCAAATATATATTGAAAACAATAAAGAATAATTAGATCTAGGACTCAAGAAATATGTGGAGAAACATATGAAGTCTATATGGCATGGAACCAAATATATATTGAAAACAATAAAGAATAATTAGATCTAGGACTCAAGAAATATATGGAGAAACATATGAAGTCTATATGGCATGGAACCAAATATATATTGAAAACAATAAAGAATAATTAGATCTAGGACTCAAGAAATATATGGAGAAACATATGAAGTCTATATGGCATGGAACCAAATATATATTGAAAACAATAAAGAATAATTAGATCTAGGACTCAAGAAATATATGGAGAAACATATGAAGTCTATATGGCATGGAACCAAATATATATTGAAAACAATAAAGAATAATTAGATCTAGGACTCAAGAAATATATGGAGAAACATATGAAGTCTATATGGCATGGAACCAAATATATATTGAAAACAATAAAGAATAATTAGATCTAGGACTCAAGAAATATGTGGAGAAACATATGAGGTCTATATGGCATGGAACCAAATATATATTGAAAACAATAAAGAATAATTAGATCTAGGACTCAAGAAATATGTGGAGAAACATATGAAGTCTATATGGCATGGAACCAAATATATATTGAAAACAATAAAGAATAATTAGATCTAGGACTCAAGAAATATATGGAGAAACATATGAAGTCTATATGGCATGGAACCAAATATATATTGAAAACAATAAAGAATAATTAGATCTAGGACTCAAGAAATATGTGGAGAAACATATGAAGTCTATATGGCATGGAACCAAATATATATTGAAAACAATAAAGAATAATTAGATTAGGACTCAAGAAATGTATGGAGAAACATATGAAGTCTATATGGCATGGAACCATATATATATTGAAAACAATAAAGAATAATTAGATCTAGGACTCAAGAAATATGTGGAGAAACATATGAAGTCTATATGGCATGGAACCATATATATATTGAAAACAATAAAGAATAATTAGATCTAGGACTCAAGAAATATGTGGAGAAACATATGAAGTCTATATGGCATGGAACCATACATATATTGAAAACAATAAAGAATAATTAGATCTAGGACTCAAGAAATAATATGTGGAGAAACATATGAAGTCTATATGGCATGGAACCATATATATATTGAAAACAATAAAGAATAATTAGATCTAGGACTCAAGAAATATATGGAGAAACATATGAAGTCTATATGGCATGGAACCAAATATATATTGAAAACAATAAAGAATAATTAGATCTAGGACTCAAGAAATATGTGGAGAAACATATGAAGTCTACATGGCATGGAACCAAATATATATTGAAAACAATAAAGAATAATTAGATCTAGGACTCAAGAAATATGTGGAGAGACATATGAAGTCCATGTGGCATGGAACCAAATATATATTGAAAACAATAAAGAATAATTAGATCTAGGACTCAAGAAATATGTGGAGAAACATATGAAGTCTATATGGCATGGAACCAAATATATATTGAAAACAATAAAGAATAATTAGATCTAGGACTCAAGAAATATGTGGAGAAACATATGAAGTCTATATGGCATGGAACCAAATATATATTGAAAACAATAAAGAATAATTAGATCTAGGACTCAAGAAATATGTGGAGAAACATATGAAGTCTATATGGCATGGAACCAAATATATATTGAAAACAATAAAGAATAATTAGATCTAGGACTCAAGAAATATGTGGAGAAACATATGAAGTCTATATGGCATGGAACCAAATATATATTGAAAACAATAAAGAATAATTAGATCTAGGACTCAAGAAATATATGGAGAAACATATGAAGTCTATATGGCATGGAACCAAATATATATTGAAAACAATAAAGAATAATTAGATCTAGGACTCAAGAAATATATGGAGAAACATATGAAGTCTATATGGCATGGAACCAAATATATATTGAAAACAATAAAGAATAATTAGATCTAGGACTCAAGAAATATATGGAGAAACATATGAAGTCTATATGGCATGGAACCAAATATATATTGAAAACAATAAAGAATAATTAGATCTAGGACTCAAGAAATATATGGAGAAACATATGAAGTCTATATGGCATGGAACCAAATATATATTGAAAACAATAAAGAATAATTAGATCTAGGACTCAAGAAATATATGGAGAAACATATGAGGTCTATATGGCATGGAACCAAATATATATTGAAAACAATAAAGAATAATTAGATCTAGGACTCAAGAAATATGTGGAGAAACATATGAAGTCTATATGGCATGGAACCAAATATATATTGAAAACAATAAAGAATAATTAGATCTAGGACTCAAGAAATATATGGAGAAACATATGAAGTCTATATGGCATGGAACCAAATATATATTGAAAACAATAAAGAATAATTAGATCTAGGACTCAAGAAATATATGGAGAAACATATGAGGTCTATATGGCATGGAACCAAATATATATTGAAAACAATAAAGAATAATTAGATCTAGGACTCAAGAAATATGTGGAGAAACATATGAAGTCTATATGGCATGGAACCAAATATATATTGAAAACAATAAAGAATAATTAGATCTAGGACTCAAGAAATATATGGAGAAACATATGAAGTCTATATGGCATGGAACCAAATATATATTGAAAACAATAAAGAATAATTAGATCTAGGACTCAAGAAATATATGGAGAAACATATGAAGTCTATATGGCATGGAACCAAATATATATTGAAAACAATAAAGAATAATTAGATTAGGACTCAAGAAATGTATGGAGAAACATATGAAGTCTATATGGCATGGAACCATATATATATTGAAAACAATAAAGAATAATTAGATCTAGGACTCAAGAAATATGTGGAGAAACATATGAAGTCTATATGGCATGGAACCATATATATATTGAAAACAATAAAGAATAATTAGATCTAGGACTCAAGAAATATGTGGAGAAACATATGAAGTCTATATGGCATGGAACCATACATATATTGAAAACAATAAAGAATAATTAGATCTAGGACTCAAGAAATAATATGTGGAGAAACATATGAAGTCTATATGGCATGGAACCATATATATATTGAAAACAATAAAGAATAATTAGATCTAGGACTCAAGAAATATATGGAGAAACATATGAAGTCTATATGGCATGGAACCAAATATATATTGAAAACAATAAAGAATAATTAGATCTAGGACTCAAGAAATATGTGGAGAAACATATGAAGTCTACATGGCATGGAACCAAATATATATTGAAAACAATAAAGAATAATTAGATCTAGGACTCAAGAAATATGTGGAGAGACATATGAAGTCCATGTGGCATGGAACCAAATATATATTGAAAACAATAAAGAATAATTAGATCTAGGACTCAAGAAATATGTGGAGAAACATATGAAGTCTATATGGCATGGAACCAAATATATATTGAAAACAATAAAGAATAATTAGATCTAGGACTCAAGAAATATATGGAGAAACATATGAAGTCTATATAACCTGGAACTAAATAGTGAAAACAATAAAGAATAGTTAGATCTAGGACTCAAGAAATATATGGAGAAACATATGAAGTCTATATAACCTGGAACTAAATAGTGAAAACAATAAAGAATAATTAGATCTAGGACTCAAGAAATATATGGAGAAACATATGAAGTCTATATGGCATGGAACCAAATATATATTGAAAACAATAAAGAATAATTAGATCTAGGACTCAAGAAATATGTGGAGAAACATATGAAGTCTATATGGCATGGAACCAAATATATATTGAAAACAATAAAGAATAATTAGATCTAGGACTCAAGAAATATATGGAGAAACATATGAAGTCTATATGGCATGGAACCAAATATATATTGAAAACAATAAAGAATAATTAGATCTAGGACTCAAGAAATATGTGGAGAAACATATGAACTCTATATGGCATGGAACCAAATATATATTGAAAACAATAAAGAATAATTAGATCTAGGACTCAAGAAATGTGTGGAGAAACATATGAAGTCTATATGGCATGGAACCAAATATATATTGAAAACAATAAAGAATAATTAGATCTAGGACTCAAGAAATGTGTGGAGAAACATATGAAGTCTATATGGCATGGAACCAAATATATATTGAAAACAATAAAGAATAATTAGATCTAGGACTCAAGAAATATGTGGAGAAACATATGAAGTTTATATGGCATGGAACCAAATATATATTGAAAACAATAAAGAATAATTAGATCTAGGACTCAAGAAATATGTGGAGAAACATATGAAGTCTATATGGCATGGAACCAAATATATATTGAAAACAATAAAGAATAATTAGATCTAGGACTCAAGAAATATATGGAGAAACATATGAAGTCTATATGGCATGGAACCAAATATATATTGAAAACAATAAAGAATAATTAGATCTAGGACTCAAGAAATATATGGAGAAACATATGAGGTCTATATGGCATGGAACCAAATATATATTGAAAACAATAAAGAATAATTAGATCTAGGACTCAAGAAATATGTGGAGAAACATATGAAGTCTATATATGGCATGGAACCAAATATATATTGAAAACAATAAAGAATAATTAGATCTAGGACTCAAGAAATATATGGAGAAACATATGAAGTCTATATGGCATGGAACCAAATATATATTGAAAACAATAAAGAATAATTAGATCTAGGACTCAAGAAATATGTGGAGAAACATATGAAGTCTATATGGCATGGAACCAAATATATAGTGAAAACAATAAAGAATAATTGGATTAGGACTCAAGAAATGTATGGAGAAACATATGAAGTCTATATGGCATGGAACCAAATATATATTGAAAACAATAAAGAATAATTAGATCTAGGACTCAAGAAATATGTGGAGAAACATATGAAGTCTATATGGCATGGAACCAAATATATATTGAAAACAATAAAGAATAATTAGATCTAGGACTCAAGAAATAATATGTGGAGAAACATATGAAGTCTATATGGCATGGAACCATATATATATTGAAAACAATAAAGAATAATTAGATCTAGGACTCAAGAAATATGTGGAGAAACATATGAAGTCTATATGGCATGGAACCAAATATATATTGAAAACAATAAAGAATAATTAGATCTAGGACTCAAGAAATATATGGAGAAACATATGAAGTCTATATGGCATGGAACCAAATATATATTGAAAACAATAAAGAATAATTAGATCTAGGACTCAAGAAATATGTGGAGAAACATATGAAGTCTACATGGCATGGAACCAAATATATATTGAAAACAATAAAGAATAATTAGATCTAGGACTCAAGAAATATGTGGAGAAACATATGAAGTCTATATAACCTGGAACTAAATAGTGAAAACAATAAAGAATAGTTAGATCTAGGACTCAAGAAATATGTGGAGAAACATATGAAGTCTATATGGCATGGAACCAAATATATATTGAAAACAATAAAGAATAATTAGATCTAGGACTCAAGAAATATGTGGAGAAACATATGAAGTCTACATGGCATGGAACCAAATATATATTGAAAACAATAAAGAATAATTAGATCTAGGACTCAAGAAATATGTGGAGAAACATATGAAGTCTATATAACCTGGAACTAAATAGTGAAAACAATAAAGAATAGTTAGATCTAGGACTCAAGAAATATGTGGAGAAACATATGAAGTCTATATGGCATGGAACCAAATATATATTGAAAACAATAAAGAATAATTAGATCTAGGACTCAAGAAATATATGGAGAAACATATGAGGTCTATATGGCATGGAACCAAATATATATTGAAAACAATAAAGAATAATTAGATCTAGGACTCAAGAAATATGTGGAGAAACATATGAAGTCTATATGGCATGGAACCAAATATATATTGAAAACAATAAAGAATAATTAGATCTAGGACTCAAGAAATATATGGAGAAACACATGAAGTCTATATGGCATGGAACCAAATATATATTGAAAACAATAAAGAATAATTAGATCTAGGACTCAAGAAATATATGGAGAAACATATGAAGTCTATATGGCATGGAACCAAATATATATTGAAAACAATAAAGAATAATTAGATCTAGGACTCAAGAAATATATGGAGAAACATATGAAGTCTATATGGCATGGAACCAAATATATATTGAAAACAATAAAGAATAATTAGATCTAGGACTCAAGAAATATGTGGAGAAACATATGAAGTCTATATGACCAGGAACTGAATGGTGAAAACAATGAAGAATAATTAGATCTAGGACTCAAGAAATATGTAGAGAAACTTATGAAGTCTATATAACCTGGAACTAAATAGTGAAAACAATAAAGAATAATTTGATCTAGGACTCAAGAAATGTGTGCAGAAACATATGAAGTCTATATAACCTGGAACTAAATAGTGAAAACAATAAAGAATATTTAGATCTAGGACTCAAGAAATAATATGTGGAGAAACATATGAAGTCTATATGGCATGGAACCATATATATATTGAAAACAATAAAGAATAATTAGATCTAGGACTCAAGAAATATGTGGAGAAACATATGAAGTCTATATGGCATGGAACCAAATATATATTGAAAACAATAAAGAATAATTAGATCTAGGACTCAAGAAATATATGGAGAAACATATGAAGTCTATATGGCATGGAACCAAATATATATTGAAAACAATAAAGAATAATTAGATCTAGGACTCAAGAAATATGTGGAGAAACATATGAAGTCTACATGGCATGGAACCAAATATATATTGAAAACAATAAAGAATAATTAGATCTAGGACTCAAGAAATATGTGGAGAAACATATGAAGTCTATATAACCTGGAACTAAATAGTGAAAACAATAAAGAATAGTTAGATCTAGGACTCAAGAAATATGTGGAGAAACATATGAAGTCTATATGGCATGGAACCAAATATATATTGAAAACAATAAAGAATAATTAGATCTAGGACTCAAGAAATATATGGAGAAACATATGAGGTCTATATGGCATGGAACCAAATATATATTGAAAACAATAAAGAATAATTAGATCTAGGACTCAAGAAATATGTGGAGAAACATATGAAGTCTATATGGCATGGAACCAAATATATATTGAAAACAATAAAGAATAATTAGATCTAGGACTCAAGAAATATATGGAGAAACACATGAAGTCTATATGGCATGGAACCAAATATATATTGAAAACAATAAAGAATAATTAGATCTAGGACTCAAGAAATATATGGAGAAACATATGAAGTCTATATGGCATGGAACCAAATATATATTGAAAACAATAAAGAATAATTAGATCTAGGACTCAAGAAATATATGGAGAAACATATGAAGTCTATATGGCATGGAACCAAATATATATTGAAAACAATAAAGAATAATTAGATCTAGGACTCAAGAAATATGTGGAGAAACATATGAAGTCTATATGACCAGGAACTGAATGGTGAAAACAATGAAGAATAATTAGATCTAGGACTCAAGAAATATGTAGAGAAACTTATGAAGTCTATATAACCTGGAACTAAATAGTGAAAACAATAAAGAATAATTTGATCTAGGACTCAAGAAATGTGTGCAGAAACATATGAAGTCTATATAACCTGGAACTAAATAGTGAAAACAATAAAGAATATTTAGATCTAGGACTCAAGAAATATGTGGAGAAACATATGAAGTCTATATAACCTCGAACTAAATAGTGAAAACAATGAAGAATAATTAGATCTAGGACTCAAGAAATATGTAGAGAAACATATGAAGTCTATATAACCTGGAACTAAATAGTGAAAACAATAAAGAATAATTAGATCTAGGACTCAAGAAATATGTGGAGAAACATATGAAGTCTATATAACCTGGAAATAAATAGTGAAAACAATAAAGAATAATTTGATCTAGGACTCAAGAAATATGTGGAGAAACATATGAAGTCTATATAACCTGGACCTAAATAGTGAAAACAATAAAGAATAATTAGATCTAGGACTCAAGAAATATGTGGAGAAACATATGAAGTCTATATAACCTGGAACTAAATAGTGAAAACAATAAAGAATAGTTAGATCTAGGACTCAAGAAATATATGGAGAAACATATGAAGTCTATATGGCATGGAACCAAATATATACTGAAAACAAATATGAATAATTAGATCTAGGACTCAAGAAATATGTGGAGAAACATATGAAGTCTATATAACCTGGAACTAAATAGTGAAAACAATAAAGAACAATTAGATCTAGGACTCAATAAATATGTGGAGAAACATATAAAGTCTATATAACCTGGAACTAAATAGTGAAAACAATAAAGAATAATTTGATCTAGGACTCAAGAAATATGTGCAGAAACATATGAAGTCTATATAACCTGGAACTAAATAGTGAAAACAATAAAGAATAATTAGATCTAGGACTCAAGAAATATGTGGAGAAACATATGAAGTCTATATAACCTCGAACTAAATAGTGAAAACAATGAAGAATAATTAGATCTAGGACTCAAGAAATATGTAGAGAAACATATGAAGTCTATATAACCTGGAACTAAATAGTGAAAACAATAAAGAATAATTAGATCTAGGACTCAAGAAATATGTGGAGAAACATATGAAGTCTATATAACCTGGAAATAAATAGTGAAAACTATAAAGAATAATTTGATCTAGGACTCAAGAAATATGCGGAGAAACATATGAAGTCTATATAACCTGGACCTAAATAGTGAAAACAATAAAGAATAATTAGATCTAGGACTCAAGAAATATGTGGAGAAACATATGAAGTCTATATGGCATGGAACCAAATATATATTGAAAACAATAAAGAATAATTAGATCTAGGACTCAAGAAATATGTGGAGAAACATATGAAGTCTATGTGGCATGGAACCAAATATATATTGAAAACAATAAAGAATAATTAGATCTAGGACTCAAGAAATATATGGAGAAACATATGAAGTCTATATGGCATGGAACCAAATATATATTGAAAACAATAAAGAATAATTAGATCTAGGACTCAAGAAATATGTGGAGAAACATATGAAGTCTATATAACCTGGAACTAAATAGTGAAAACAATAAAGAATAGTTAGATCTAGGACTCAAGAAATATATGGAGAAACATATGAAGTCTATATGGCATGGAACAAAATATATATTGAAAACAATAAAGAATAATTAGATCTAGGACTCAAGAAATATGTGGAGAAACATATGAAGTCTATATGGCATGGAACCAAATATATATTGAAAACAATAAAGAATAATTAGATCTAGGACTCAAGAAATATGTGGAGAAACATATGAAGTCTATATAACCTGGAACTAAATAGTGAAAACAATAAAGAATAGTTAGATCTAGGACTCAAGAAATATATGGAGAAACATATGAAGTCTATATGCCATGGAACCAAATATATACTGAAAACAATAAAGAATAATTAGATCTAGGACTCAAGAAATATGTGGAGAAACATATGAAGTGTATGTGGCATGGAACCAAATATATATTGAAAACAATAAAGAATAATTAGATCTAGGACTCAAGAAATATATGGAGAAACATATGAAGTCTATATGGCATGGAACCAAATATATATTGAAAACAATAAAGAATAATTAGATCTAGGACTCAAGAACTATGTGGAGAAACATATGAAGTCTATATAACCTGGAACTAAATAGTGAAAACAATAAAGAATAGTTAGATCTAGGACTCAAGAAATATATGGAGAAACATATGAAGTCTATATGGCATGGAACAAAATATATATTGAAAACAATAAAGAATAATTAGATCTAGGACTCAAGAAATATGTGGAGAAACATATGAAGTCTATATGGCATGGAACCAAATATAAATTGAAAACAATAAAGAATAATTAGATCTAGGACTCAAGAAATATGTGGAGAAACATATGAAGTCTATATAACCTGGAACTAAATAGTGAAAACAATAAAGAATAGTTAGATCTAGGACTCAAGAAATATATGGAGAAACATATGAAGTCTATATGCCATGGAACCAAATATATACTGAAAACAATAAAGAATAATTAGATCTAGGACTCAAGAAATATGTGGAGAAACATATGAAGTCTATATAACCTGGAACTAAATAGTGAAAACAATAAAGAATAGTTAGATCTTGGAATCAAGAAATACATGCAGAAACATATACAGTCTATGTAACCAAGAAATAAATAGTGAAAACATTAAAGAATAATTAGATCTAGGACTCAAGAAATATGTGCAGAAACATATGAAATCTATATGACCAGGAACTGAATAGTGAAAACAATGAAGAATAATTAGATCTAGGACTCAAGAAATATATGGAGAAACATATGAAGTCTATATAACCTGGAACTAAATAGTGAAAACAATAAAGAATAGTTGGATCTAGGACTCAAGAAATATGTGGAGAAACATATGAAGTCTATATGGCATGGAACCAAATATATATTGAAAACAATAAAGAATAATTAGATCTAGGACTCAAGAAATATATGGAGAAACATATGAAGTCTATATGGCATGGAACCAAATATATATTGAAAACAATAAAGAATAATTAGATCTAGGACTCAAGAAATATGTGGAGAAACATATGAAGTCTATATGGCATGGAACCAAATATATATTGAAAACAATAAAGAATAATTAGATCTAGGACTCAAGAAATGTGTGGAGAAACATATGAAGTCTATATGGCATGGAACCAAATATATATTGAAAACAATAAAGAATAATTAGATCTAGGACTCAAGAAATATGTGGAGAAACATATGAAGTCTATATGGCATGGAACCAAATATATATTGAAAACAATAAAGAATAATTAGATCTAGGACTCAAGAAACATATGAAGTCTATATGGCATGGAACCAAATATATATTGAAAACAATAAAGAATAATTAGATCTAGGACTCAAGAAATATATGGAGAAACATATGAAGTCTATATGGCATGGAACCAAATATATATTGAAAACAATAAAGAATAATTAGATCTAGGACTCAAGAAATATGTGGAGAAACATATGAAGTCTATATGGCATGGAACCAAATATATATTGAAAACAATAAAGAATAATTAGATCTAGGACTCAAGAAATATGTGGAGAAACATATGAAGTCTATATGGCATGGAACCAAATATATATTGAAAACAATAAAGAATAATTAGATCTAGGACTCAAGAAATATATGGAGAAACATATGAAGTCTATATGGCATGGAACCAAATATATATTGAAAACAATAAAGAATAATTAGATCTAGGACTCAAGAAATATATGGAGAAACATATGAAGTCTATATGGCATGGAACCAAATATATATTGAAAACAATAAAGAATAATTAGATCTAGGACTCAAGAAATATATGGAGAAACATATGAAGTCTATATGGCATGGAACCAAATATATATTGAAAACAATAAAGAATAATTAGATCTAGGACTCAAGAAATATATGGAGAAACATATGAGGTCTATATGGCATGGAACCAAATATATATTGAAAACAATAAAGAATAATTAGATCTAGGACTCAAGAAATATGTGGAGAAACATATGAAGTCTATATGGCATGGAACCAAATATATATTGAAAACAATAAAGAATAATTAGATCTAGGACTCAAGAAATATATGGAGAAACATATGAAGTCTATATGGCATGGAACCAAATATATATTGAAAACAATAAAGAATAATTAGATCTAGGACTCAAGAAATATATGGAGAAACATATGAGGTCTATATGGCATGGAACCAAATATATATTGAAAACAATAAAGAATAATTAGATCTAGGACTCAAGAAATATGTGGAGAAACATATGAAGTCTATATGGCATGGAACCAAATATATATTGAAAACAACAAAGAATAATTAGATCTAGGACTCAAGAAATATATGGAGAAACATATGAAGTCTATATGGCATGGAACCAAATATATATTGAAAACAATAGAGAATAATTAGATCTAGGACTCAAGAAATATGTGGAGAAACATATGAAGTCTATATGGCATGGAACCAAATATATATTGAAAACAATAAAGAATAATTAGATCTAGGACTCAAGAAATATGTGGAGAAACATATGAAGTCTATATGGCATGGAACCAAATATATATTGAAAACAATAAAGAATAATTAGATCTAGGACTCAAGAAATATGTGGTGAAACATATGAAGTCTATATGGCATGGAACCAAATATATATTGAAAACAATAAAGAATAATTAGATCTAGGACTCAAGAAATATGTGAGAAACATATGAAGTCTATATGGCATGGAACCAAATATATATTGAAAACAATAAAGAATAATTAGATCTAGGACTCAAGAAATATATGGAGAAACATATGAAGTCTATATGGCATGGAACCAAATATATATTGAAAACAAAGAATAATTAGATCTAGGACTCAAGAAATATGTGGAGAGACATATGAAGTCCATGTGGCATGGAACCAAATATATATTGAAAACAATAAAGAATAATTAGATCTAGGACTCAAGAAATATGTGGAGAGACATATGAAGTCTATGTGGCATGGAACCAAATATATATTGAAAACAATAAAGAATAATTAGATCTAGGACTCAAGAAATATGTGGAGAAACATATGAAGTCTATGTGGCATGGAACCAAATATATATTGAAAACAATAAAGAATAATTAGATCTAGGACTCAAGAAATATATGGAGAAACATATGAAGTCTATATGGCATGGAACCAAATATATATTGAAAACAATCAAGAATAATTAGATTAGGACTCAAGAAATGTATGGAGAAACATATGAAGTCTATATGGCATGGAACCAAATATATATTGAAAACAATAAAGAATAATTAGATCTAGGACTCAAGAAATATGTGGAGAAACATATGAAGTCTATATGGCATGGAACCAAATATATATTGAAAACAATAAAGAATAATTAGATCTAGGACTCAAGAAATATGTGGAGAAACATATGAAGTCTATATGGCATGGAACCATATATATATTGAAAACAATAAAGAATAATTAGATCTAGGACTCAAGAAATAATATGTGGAGAAACATATGAAGTCTATATGGCATGGAACCAAATATATATTGAAAACAATAAAGAATAATTAGA
This sequence comes from Ambystoma mexicanum, assembly GCF_040938575.1. NCBI lineage: Eukaryota > Metazoa > Chordata > Amphibia > Caudata > Ambystomatidae > Ambystoma > Ambystoma mexicanum. The sequence continues at coordinate 1,434,147,865 of NC_090935.1, forward strand.
TCTAGGACTCAAGAAATATATGGAGAAACATATGAAGTCTATATGGCATGGAACCAAATATATATTGAAAACAATAAAGAATAATTAGATCTAGGACTCAAGAAATATGTGGAGAAACATATGAAGTCTATATGGCATGGAACCAAATATATATTGAAAACAATAAAGAATAATTAGATCTAGGACTCAAGAAATATGTGGAGAAACATATGAAGTCTATATGGCATGGAACCAAATATATATTGAAAACAATAAAGAATAATTAGATCTAGGACTCAAGAAATATGTGGAGAAACATATGAAGTCTATATGGCATGGAACCAAATATATATTGAAAACAATAAAGAATAATTAGATCTAGGACTCAAGAAATATATGGAGAAACATATGAAGTCTATATGGCATGGAACCAAATATATATTGAAAACAATAAAGAATAATTAGATCTAGGACTCAAGAAATATATGGAGAAACATATGAAGTCTATATGGCATGGAACCAAATATATATTGAAAACAATAAAGAATAATTAGATCTAGGACTCAAGAAATATATGGAGAAACATATGAAGTCTATATGGCATGGAACCAAATATATATTGAAAACAATAAAGAATAATTAGATCTAGGACTCAAGAAATATATGGAGAAACATATGAGGTCTATATGGCATGGAACCAAATATATATTGAAAACAATAAAGAATAATTAGATCTAGGACTCAAGAAATATGTGGAGAAACATATGAAGTCTATATGGCATGGAACCAAATATATATTGAAAACAATAAAGAATAATTAGATCTAGGACTCAAGAAATATATGGAGAAACATATGAAGTCTATATGGCATGGAACCAAATATATATTGAAAACAATAAAGAATAATTAGATCTAGGACTCAAGAAATATATGGAGAAACATATGAAGTCTATATGGCATGGAACCAAATATATATTGAAAACAATAAAGAATAATTAGATCTAGGACTCAAGAAATATATGGAGAAACATATGAAGTCTATATGGCATGGAACCAAATATATATTGAAAACAATAAAGAATAATTAGATCTAGGACTCAAGAAATATATGGAGAAACATATGAAGTCTATATGGCATGGAACCAAATATATATTGAAAACAATAAAGAATAATTAGATCTAGGACTCAAGAAATATGTGGAGAAACATATGAGGTCTATATGGCATGGAACCAAATATATATTGAAAACAATAAAGAATAATTAGATCTAGGACTCAAGAAATATGTGGAGAAACATATGAAGTCTATATGGCATGGAACCAAATATATATTGAAAACAATAAAGAATAATTAGATCTAGGACTCAAGAAATATATGGAGAAACATATGAAGTCTATATGGCATGGAACCAAATATATATTGAAAACAATAAAGAATAATTAGATCTAGGACTCAAGAAATATGTGGAGAAACATATGAAGTCTATATGGCATGGAACCAAATATATATTGAAAACAATAAAGAATAATTAGATTAGGACTCAAGAAATGTATGGAGAAACATATGAAGTCTATATGGCATGGAACCATATATATATTGAAAACAATAAAGAATAATTAGATCTAGGACTCAAGAAATATGTGGAGAAACATATGAAGTCTATATGGCATGGAACCATATATATATTGAAAACAATAAAGAATAATTAGATCTAGGACTCAAGAAATATGTGGAGAAACATATGAAGTCTATATGGCATGGAACCATATATATATTGAAAACAATAAAGAATAATTAGATCTAGGACTCAAGAAATAATATGTGGAGAAACATATGAAGTCTATATGGCATGGAACCATATATATATTGAAAACAATAAAGAATAATTAGATCTAGGACTCAAGAAATATATGGAGAAACATATGAAGTCTATATGGCATGGAACCAAATATATATTGAAAACAATAAAGAATAATTAGATCTAGGACTCAAGAAATATGTGGAGAAACATATGAAGTCTACATGGCATGGAACCAAATATATATTGAAAACAATAAAGAATAATTAGATCTAGGACTCAAGAAATATGTGGAGAGACATATGAAGTCCATGTGGCATGGAACCAAATATATATTGAAAACAATAAAGAATAATTAGATCTAGGACTCAAGAAATATGTGGAGAAACATATGAAGTCTATATGGCATGGAACCAAATATATATTGAAAACAATAAAGAATAATTAGATCTAGGACTCAAGAAATATATGGAGAAACATATGAAGTCTATATAACCTGGAACTAAATAGTGAAAACAATAAAGAATAGTTAGATCTAGGACTCAAGAAATATATGGAGAAACATATGAAGTCTATATGGCATGGAACCAAATATATATTGAAAACAATAAAGAATAATTAGATCTAGGACTCAAGAAATATATGGAGAAACATATGAAGTCTATATGGCATGGAACCAAATATATATTGAAAACAATAAAGAATAATTAGATCTAGGACTCAAGAAATATGTGGAGAAACATATGAAGTCTATATGGCATGGAACCAAATATATATTGAAAACAATAAAGAATAATTAGATCTAGGACTCAAGAAATATATGGAGAAACATATGAAGTCTATATGGCATGGAACCAAATATATATTGAAAACAATAAAGAATAATTAGATCTAGGACTCAAGAAATATGTGGAGAAACATATGAACTCTATATGGCATGGAACCAAATATATATTGAAAACAATAAAGAATAATTAGATCTAGGACTCAAGAAATGTGTGGAGAAACATATGAAGTCTATATGGCATGGAACCAAATATATATTGAAAACAATAAAGAATAATTAGATCTAGGACTCAAGAAATGTGTGGAGAAACATATGAAGTCTATATGGCATGGAACCAAATATATATTGAAAACAATAAAGAATAATTAGATCTAGGACTCAAGAAATATGTGGAGAAACATATGAAGTTTATATGGCATGGAACCAAATATATATTGAAAACAATAAAGAATAATTAGATCTAGGACTCAAGAAATATGTGGAGAAACATATGAAGTCTATATGGCATGGAACCAAATATATATTGAAAACAATAAAGAATAATTAGATCTAGGACTCAAGAAATATATGGAGAAACATATGAAGTCTATATGGCATGGAACCAAATATATATTGAAAACAATAAAGAATAATTAGATCTAGGACTCAAGAAATATATGGAGAAACATATGAGGTCTATATGGCATGGAACCAAATATATATTGAAAACAATAAAGAATAATTAGATCTAGGACTCAAGAAATATGTGGAGAAACATATGAAGTCTATATATGGCATGGAACCAAATATATATTGAAAACAATAAAGAATAATTAGATCTAGGACTCAAGAAATATATGGAGAAACATATGAAGTCTATATGGCATGGAACCAAATATATATTGAAAACAATAAAGAATAATTAGATCTAGGACTCAAGAAATATGTGGAGAAACATATGAAGTCTATATGGCATGGAACCAAATATATATTGAAAACAATAAAGAATAATTGGATTAGGACTCAAGAAATGTATGGAGAAACATATGAAGTCTATATGGCATGGAACCAAATATATATTGAAAACAATAAAGAATAATTAGATCTAGGACTCAAGAAATATGTGGAGAAACATATGAAGTCTATATGGCATGGAACCAAATATATATTGAAAACAATAAAGAATAATTAGATCTAGGACTCAAGAAATAATATGTGGAGAAACATATGAAGTCTATATGGCATGGAACCATATATATATTGAAAACAATAAAGAATAATTAGATCTAGGACTCAAGAAATATGTGGAGAAACATATGAAGTCTATATGGCATGGAACCAAATATATATTGAAAACAATAAAGAATAATTAGATCTAGGACTCAAGAAATATATGGAGAAACATATGAAGTCTATATGGCATGGAACCAAATATATATTGAAAACAATAAAGAATAATTAGATCTAGGACTCAAGAAATATGTGGAGAAACATATGAAGTCTACATGGCATGGAACCAAATATATATTGAAAACAATAAAGAATAATTAGATCTAGGACTCAAGAAATATGTGGAGAAACATATGAAGTCTATATAACCTGGAACTAAATAGTGAAAACAATAAAGAATAGTTAGATCTAGGACTCAAGAAATATGTGGAGAAACATATGAAGTCTATATGGCATGGAACCAAATATATATTGAAAACAATAAAGAATAATTAGATCTAGGACTCAAGAAATATGTGGAGAAACATATGAAGTCTACATGGCATGGAACCAAATATATATTGAAAACAATAAAGAATAATTAGATCTAGGACTCAAGAAATATGTGGAGAAACATATGAAGTCTATATAACCTGGAACTAAATAGTGAAAACAATAAAGAATAGTTAGATCTAGGACTCAAGAAATATGTGGAGAAACATATGAAGTCTATATGGCATGGAACCAAATATATATTGAAAACAATAAAGAATAATTAGATCTAGGACTCAAGAAATATATGGAGAAACATATGAAGTCTATATGGCATGGAACCAAATATATATTGAAAACAATAAAGAATAATTAGATCTAGGACTCAAGAAATATATGGAGAAACATATGAGGTCTATATGGCATGGAACCAAATATATATTGAAAACAATAAAGAATAATTAGATCTAGGACTCAAGAAATATGTGGAGAAACATATGAAGTCTATATGGCATGGAACCAAATATATATTGAAAACAATAAAGAATAATTAGATCTAGGACTCAAGAAATATATGGAGAAACATATGAAGTCTATATGGCATGGAACCAAATATATATTGAAAACAATAAAGAATAATTAGATCTAGGACTCAAGAAATATGTGGAGAAACATATGAAGTCTATATGGCATGGAACCAAATATATATTGAAAACAATAAAGAATAATTAGATTAGGACTCAAGAAATGTATGGAGAAACATATGAAGTCTATATGGCATGGAACCATATATATATTGAAAACAATAAAGAATAATTAGATCTAGGACTCAAGAAATATGTGGAGAAACATATGAAGTCTATATGGCATGGAACCATATATATATTGAAAACAATAAAGAATAATTAGATCTAGGACTCAAGAAATATGTGGAGAAACATATGAAGTCTATATGGCATGGAACCATATATATATTGAAAACAATAAAGAATAATTAGATCTAGGACTCAAGAAATAATATGTGGAGAAACATATGAAGTCTATATGGCATGGAACCATATATATATTGAAAACAATAAAGAATAATTAGATCTAGGACTCAAGAAATATATGGAGAAACATATGAAGTCTATATGGCATGGAACCAAATATATATTGAAAACAATAAAGAATAATTAGATCTAGGACTCAAGAAATATGTGGAGAAACATATGAAGTCTACATGGCATGGAACCAAATATATATTGAAAACAATAAAGAATAATTAGATCTAGGACTCAAGAAATATGTGGAGAGACATATGAAGTCCATGTGGCATGGAACCAAATATATATTGAAAACAATAAAGAATAATTAGATCTAGGACTCAAGAAATATGTGGAGAAACATATGAAGTCTATATGGCATGGAACCAAATATATATTGAAAACAATAAAGAATAATTAGATCTAGGACTCAAGAAATATATGGAGAAACATATGAAGTCTATATAACCTGGAACTAAATAGTGAAAACAATAAAGAATAGTTAGATCTAGGACTCAAGAAATATATGGAGAAACATATGAAGTCTATATGGCATGGAACCAAATATATATTGAAAACAATAAAGAATAATTAGATCTAGGACTCAAGAAATATATGGAGAAACATATGAAGTCTATATGGCATGGAACCAAATATATATTGAAAACAATAAAGAATAATTAGATCTAGGACTCAAGAAATATGTGGAGAAACATATGAAGTCTATATGGCATGGAACCAAATATATATTGAAAACAATAAAGAATAATTAGTTCTAGGACTCAAGAAATATATGGAGAAACATATGAAGTCTATATGGCATGGAACCAAATATATATTGAAAACAATAAAGAATAATTAGATCTAGGACTCAAGAAATATGTGGAGAAACATATGAACTCTATATGGCATGGAACCAAATATATATTGAAAACAATAAAGAATAATTAGATCTAGGACTCAAGAAATGTGTGGAGAAACATATGAAGTCTATATGGCATGGAACCAAATATATATTGAAAACAATAAAGAATAATTAGATCTAGGACTCAAGAAATGTGTGGAGAAACATATGAAGTCTATATGGCATGGAACCAAATATATATTGAAAACAATAAAGAATAATTAGATCTAGGACTCAAGAAATGTGTGGAGAAACATATGAAGTCTATATGGCATGGAACCAAATATATATTGAAAACAATAAAGAATAATTAGATCTAGGACTCAAGAAATATGTGGAGAAACATATGAAGTCTATATGGCATGGAACCAAATATATATTGAAAACAATAAAGAATAATTAGATCTAGGACTCAAGAAATATATGGAGAAACATATGAGGTCTATATGGCATGGAACCAAATATATATTCAAAACAATAAAGAATAATTAGATCTAGGACTCAAGAAATATGTGGAGAAACATATGAAGTCTATATGGCATGGAACCAAATATATATTGAAAACAATAAAGAATAATTAGATCTAGGACTCAAGAAATATATGGAGAAACATATGAAGTCTATATGGCATGGAACCAAATATATATTGAAAACAATAAAGAATAATTAGATCTAGGACTCAAGAAATATGTGGAGAAACATATGAAGTCTATATGGCATGGAACCAAATATATATTGAAAACAATAAAGAATAATTGGATTAGGACTCAAGAAATGTATGGAGAAACATATGAAGTCTATATGGCATGGAACCAAATATATATTGAAAACAATAAAGAATAATTAGATCTAGGACTCAAGAAATATGTGGAGAAACATATGAAGTCTATATGGCATGGAACCAAATATATATTGAAAACAATAAAGAATAATTAGATCTAGGACTCAAGAAATAATATGTGGAGAAACATATGAAGTCTATATGGCATGGAACCATATATATATTGAAAACAATAAAGAATAATTAGATCTAGGACTCAAGAAATATGTGGAGAAACATATGAAGTCTATATGGCATGGAACCAAATATATATTGAAAACAATAAAGAATAATTAGATCTAGGACTCAAGAAATATATGGAGAAACATATGAAGTCTATATGGCATGGAACCAAATATATATTGAAAACAATAAAGAATAATTAGATCTAGGACTCAAGAAATATGTGGAGAAACATATGAAGTCTACATGGCATGGAACCAAATATATATTGAAAACAATAAAGAATAATTAGATCTAGGACTCAAGAAATATGTGGAGAAACATATGAAGTCTACATGGCATGGAACCAAATATATATTGAAAACAATAAAGAATAATTAGATCTAGGACTCAAGAAATATGTGGAGAAACATATGAAGTCTATATAACCTGGAACTGAATAGTGAAAACAATGAAGAATAATTAGATCTAGGACTCAAGAAATATATGGAGAAACATATGAAGTCTATATAACCTGGAACTAAATAGTGAAAACAATGAAGAATAATTAGATCTAGGACTCAAGAAATATGTGGAGAAACATATGAAGTCTATATAACCTGGTACTGAATAGTGAAAACAATGAAGAATAATTAGATCTAGGACTCAAGAAATATATGGAGAAACATATAAAGTCTATGTAACCAAGAAATAAATAGTGAAAACATTAAAGAATAATTAGATCTAGGACTCAAGAAATATGTGCAGAAACATATGAAATCTATATGACCAGGAACTGAATAGTGAAAACAATGAAGAATAATTAGATCTAGGACTCAAGAAATATATGGAGAAACATATGAAGTCTATATAACCTGGAACTAAATAGTGAAAACAATAAAGAATAGTTAGATCTAGGACTCAAGAAATATGTGGAGAAACATATGAAGTCTATATGGCATGGAACCAAATATATATTGAAAACAATAAAGAATAATTAGATCTAGGACTCAAGAAATATATGGAGAAACATATGAAGTCTATATGGCATGGAACCAAATATATATTGAAAACAATAAAGAATAATTAGATCTAGGACTCAAGAAATATGTGGAGAAACATATGAAGTCTATATGGCATGGAACCAAATATATATTGAAAACAATAAAGAATAATTAGATCTAGGACTCAAGAAATGTGTGGAGAAACATATGAAGTCTATATGGCATGGAACCAAATATATATTGAAAACAATAAAGAATAATTAGATCTAGGACTCAAGAAATATGTGGAGAAACATATGAAGTCTATATGGCATGGAACCAAATATATATTGAAAACAATAAAGAATAATTAGATCTAGGACTCAAGAAATATGTGGAGAAACATATGAAGTCTATATGGCATGGAACCAAATATATATTGAAAACAATAAAGAATAATTAGATCTAGGACTCAAGAAATATATGGAGAAACATATGAAGTCTATATGGCATGGAACCAAATATATATTGAAAACAATTAAGAATAATTAGATCTAGGACTCAAGAAATATGTGGAGAAACATATGAAGTCTATATGGCATGGAACCAAATATATATTGAAAACAATTAAGAATAATTAGATCTAGGACTCAAGAAATATGTGGAGAAACATATGAAGTCTATATGGCATGGAACCAAATATATATTGAAAACAATAAAGAATAATTAGATCTAGGACTCAAGAAATATGTGGAGAAACATATGAAGTCTATATGGCATGGAACCAAATATATATTGAAAACAATAAAGAATAATTAGATCTAGGACTCAAGAAATATGTGGAGAAACATATGAAGTCTATATGGCATGGAACCAAATATATATTGAAAACAATAAAGAATAATTAGATCTAGGACTCAAGAAATATATGGAGAAACATATGAAGTCTATATGGCATGGAACCAAATATATATTGAAAACAATAAAGAATAATTAGATCTAGGACTCAAGAAATATATGGAGAAACATATGAAGTCTATATGGCATGGAACCAAATATATATTGAAAACAATAAAGAATAATTAGATCTAGGACTCAAGAAATATATGGAGAAACATATGAAGTCTATATGGCATGGAACCAAATATATATTGAAAACAATAAAGAATAATTAGATCTAGGACTCAAGAAATATATGGAGAAACATATGAGGTCTATATGGCATGGAACCAAATATATATTGAAAACAATAAAGAATAATTAGATCTAGGACTCAAGAAATATGTGGAGAAACATATGAGGTCTATATGGCATGGAACCAAATATATATTGAAAACAATAAAGAATAATTAGATCTAGGACTCAAGAAATATGTGGAGAAACATATGAAGTCTATATGGCATGGAACCAAATATATATTGAAAACAATAAAGAATAATTAGATCTAGGACTCAAGAAATATATGGAGAAACATATGAAGTCTATATGGCATGGAACCAAATATATATTGAAAACAATAAAGAATAATTAGATCTAGGACTCAAGAAATATATGGAGAAACATATGAAGTCTATATGGCATGGAACCAAATATATATTGAAAACAATAAAGAATAATTAGATCTAGGACTCAAGAAATATATGGAGAAACATATGAGGTCTATATGGCATGGAACCAAATATATATTGAAAACAATAAAGAATAATTAGATCTAGGACTCAAGAAATATGTGGAGAAACATATGAAGTCTATATGGCATGGAACCAAATATATATTGAAAACAATAAAGAATAATTAGATCTAGGACTCAAGAAATATATGGAGAAACATATGAAGTCTATATGGCATGGAACCAAATATATATTGAAAACAATAAAGAATAATTAGATCTAGGACTCAAGAAATATATGGAGAAACATATGAAGTCTATATGGCATGGAACCAAATATATATTGAAAACAATAAAGAATAATTAGATCTAGGACTCAAGAAATATGTGGAGAAACATATGAAGTCTATATGGCATGGAACCAAATATATATTGAAAACAATAAAGAATAATTAGATCTAGGACTCAAAAAATATGTGGAGAAACATATGAAGTCTATGTGGCATGGAACCAAATATATATTGAAAACAATAAAGAATAATTAGATCTAGGACTCAAGAAATATATGGAGAAACATATGAAGTCTATATGGCATGGAACCAAATATATATTGAAAACAATAAAGAATAATTAGATCTAGGACTCAAGAAATATGTGGAGAAACATATGAAGTCTATATGGCATGGAACCAAATATATATTGAAAACAATAGAGAATAATTAGATCTAGGACTCAAGAAATATGTGGAGAAACATATGAAGTCTATATGGCATGGAACCAAATATATATTGAAAACAATAAAGAATAATTAGATCTAGGACTCAAGAAATATGTGGAGAAACATATGAAGTCTATATGGCATGGAACCAAATATATATTGAAAACAATAAAGAATAATTAGATCTAGGACTCAAGAAATATGTGGTGAAACATATGAAGTCTATATGGCATGGAACCAAATATATATTGAAAACAATAAAGAATAATTAGATCTAGGACTCAAGAAATATGTGGAGAAACATATGAAGTCTATATGGCATGGAACCAAATATATATTGAAAACAATAAAGAATAATTAGATCTAGGACTCAAGAAATATATGGAGAAACATATGAAGTCTATATGGCATGGAACCAAATATATATTGAAAACAAAGAATAATTAGATCTAGGACTCAAGAAATATGTGGAGAGGACATATGAAGTCCATGTGGCATGGAACCAAATATATATTGAAAACAATAAAGAATAATTAGATCTAGGACTCAAGAAATATGTGGAGAGACATATGAAGTCTATGTGGCATGGAACCAAATATATATTGAAAACAATAAAGAATAATTAGATCTAGGACTCAAGAAATATGTGGAGAAACATATGAAGTCTATGTGGCATGGAACCAAATATATATTGAAAACAATAAAGAATAATTAGATCTAGGACTCAAGAAATATATGGAGAAACATATGAAGTCTATATGGCATGGAACCAAATATATATTGAAAACAATCAAGAATAATTAGATCTAGGACTCAAGAAATGTATGGAGAAACATATGAAGTCTATATGGCATGGAACCAAATATATATTGAAAACAATAAAGAATAATTAGATCTAGGACTCAAGAAATATGTGGAGAAACATATGAAGTCTATATGGCATGGAACCAAATATATATTGAAAACAATAAAGAATAATTAGATCTAGGACTCAAGAAATATGTGGAGAAATATATGAAGTCTATATGGCATGGAACCATATATATATTGAAAACAATAAAGAATAATTAGATCTAGGACTCAAGAAATAATATGTGGAGAAACATATGAAGTCTATATGGCATGGAACCAAATATATATTGAAAACAATAAAGAATAATTAGATCTAGGACTCAAGAAATAATATGTGGAGAAACATATGAAGTCTATATGGCATGGAACCAAATATATATTGAAAACAATAAAGAATAATTAGATCTAGGACTCAAGAAATATATGGAGAAACATATGAAGTCTATATGGCATGGAACCAAATATATATTGAAAACAATAAAGAATAATTAGATCTAGGACTCAAGAAATATGTGGAGAAACATATGAAGTCTATATGGCATGGAACCAAATATATATTGAAAACAATAAAGAATAATTAGATCTAGGACTCAAGAAATATGTGGAGAAACATATGAAGTCTATATGGCATGGAACCAAATATATATTGAAAACAATAAAGAATAATTAGATCTAGGACTCAAGAAATATGTGGAGAAACATATGAAGTCTATATGGCATGGAACCAAATATATATTGAAAACAATAAAGAATAATTAGATCTAGGACTCAAGAAATATATGGAGAAACATATGAAGTCTATATGGCATGGAACCAAATATATATTGAAAACAATAAAGAATAATTAGATCTAGGACTCAAGAAATATATGGAGAAACATATGAAGTCTATATGGCATGGAACCAAATATATATTGAAAACAATAAAGAATAATTAGATCTAGGACTCAAGAAATATATGGAGAAACATATGAAGTCTATATGGCATGGAACCAAATATATATTGAAAACAATAAAGAATAATTAGATCTAGGACTCAAGAAATATATGGAGAAACATATGAGGTCTATATGGCATGGAACCAAATATATATTGAAAACAATAAAGAATAATTAGATCTAGGACTCAAGAAATATGTGGAGAAACATATGAAGTCTATATGGCATGGAACCAAATATATATTGAAAACAATAAAGAATAATTAGATCTAGGACTCAAGAAATATATGGAGAAACATATGAAGTCTATATGGCATGGAACCAAATATATATTGAAAACAATAAAGAATAATTAGATCTAGGACTCAAGAAATATATGGAGAAACATATGAAGTCTATATGGCATGGAACCAAATATATATTGAAAACAATAAAGAATAATTAGATCTAGGACTCAAGAAATATATGGAGAAACATATGAAGTCTATATGGCATGGAACCAAATATATATTGAAAACAATAAAGAATAATTAGATCTAGGACTCAAGAAATATGTGGAGAAACATATGAGGTCTATATGGCATGGAACCAAATATATATTGAAAACAATAAAGAATAATTAGATCTAGGACTCAAGAAATATGTGGAGAAACATATGAAGTCTATATGGCATGGAACCAAATATATATTGAAAACAATAAAGAATAATTAGATCTAGGACTCAAGAAATATATGGAGAAACATATGAAGTCTATATGGCATGGAACCAAATATATATTGAAAACAATAAAGAATAATTAGATCTAGGACTCAAGAAATATGTGGAGAAACATATGAAGTCTATATGGCATGGAACCAAATATATATTGAAAACAATAAAGAATAATTAGATTAGGACTCAAGAAATGTATGGAGAAACATATGAAGTCTATATGGCATGGAACCATATATATATTGAAAACAATAAAGAATAATTAGATCTAGGACTCAAGAAATATGTGGAGAAACATATGAAGTCTATATGGCATGGAACCATATATATATTGAAAACAATAAAGAATAATTAGATCTAGGACTCAAGAAATATGTGGAGAAACATATGAAGTCTATATGGCATGGAACCATATATATATTGAAAACAATAAAGAATAATTAGATCTAGGACTCAAGAAATAATATGTGGAGAAACATATGAAGTCTATATGGCATGGAACCATATATATATTGAAAACAATAAAGAATAATTAGATCTAGGACTCAAGAAATATATGGAGAAACATATGAAGTCTATATGGCATGGAACCAAATATATATTGAAAACAATAAAGAATAATTAGATCTAGGACTCAAGAAATATATGGAGAAACATATGAAGTCTATATGGCATGGAACCAAATATATATTGAAAACAATAAAGAATAATTAGATCTAGGACTCAAGAAATATGTGGAGAAACATATGAAGTCTACATGGCATGGAACCAAATATATATTGAAAACAATAAAGAATAATTAGATCTAGGACTCAAGAAATATGTGGAGAGACATATGAAGTCCATGTGGCATGGAACCAAATATATATTGAAAACAATAAAGAATAATTAGATCTAGGACTCAAGAAATATGTGGAGAAACATATGAAGTCTACATGGCATGGAACCAAATATATATTGAAAACAATAAAGAATAATTAGATCTAGGACTCAAGAAATATGTGGAGAAACATATGAAGTCTATATAACCTGGAACTAAATAGTGAAAACAATAAAGAATAGTTAGATCTAGGACTCAAGAAATATGTGGAGAAACATATGAAGTCTATATGGCATGGAACCAAATATATATTGAAAACAAAGAATAATTAGATCTAGGACTCAAGAAATATGTGGAGAGACATATGAAGTCCATGTGGCATGGAACCAAATATATATTGAAAACAATCAAGAATAATTAGATCTAGGACTCAAGAAATGTATGGAGAAACATATGAAGTCTATATGGCATGGAACCAAATATATATTGAAAACAATAAAGAATAATTAGATCTAGGACTCAAGAAATATGTGGAGAAACATATGAAGTCTATATGGCATGGAACCAAATATATATTGAAAACAATAAAGAATAATTAGATCTAGGACTCAAGAAATAATATGTGGAGAAACATATGAAGTCTATATGGCATGGAACCAAATATATATTGAAAACAATAAAGAATAATTAGATCTAGGACTCAAGAAATAATATGTGGAGAAACATATGAAGTCTATATAACCTCGAACTAAATAGTGAAAACAATGAAGAATAATTAGATCTAGGACTCAAGAAATATGTAGAGAAACATATGAAGTCTATATAACCTGGAACTAAATAGTGAAAACAATAAAGAATAATTAGATCTAGGACTCAAGAAATATGTGGAGAAACATATGAAGTCTATATAACCTGGAAATAAATAGTGAAAACAATAAAGAATAATTTGATCTAGGACTCAAGAAATATGTGGAGAAACATATGAAGTCTATATAACCTGGACCTAAATAGTGAAAACAATAAAGAATAATTAGATCTAGGACTCAAGAAATATGTGGAGAAACATATGAAGTCTATATAACCTGGAACTAAATAGTGAAAACAATAAAGAATAGTTAGATCTAGGACTCAAGAAATATATGGAGAAACATATGAAGTCTATATGGCATGGAACCAAATATATACTGAAAACAAATATGAATAATTAGATCTAGGACTCAAGAAATATGTGGAGAAACATATGAAGTCTATATAACCTGGAACTAAATAGTGAAAACAATAAAGAACAATTAGATCTAGGACTCAATAAATATGTGGAGAAACATATAAAGTCTATATAACCTGGAACTAAATAGTGAAAACAATAAAGAATAATTTGATCTAGGACTCAAGAAATATGTGCAGAAACATATGAAGTCTATATAACCTGGAACTAAATAGTGAAAACAATAAAGAATAATTAGATCTAGGACTCAAGAAATATGTGGAGAAACATATGAAGTCTATATAACCTCGAACTAAATAGTGAAAACAATGAAGAATAATTAGATCTAGGACTCAAGAAATATGTAGAGAAACATATGAAGTCTATATAACCTGGAACTAAATAGTGAAAACAATAAAGAATAATTAGATCTAGGACTCAAGAAATATGTGGAGAAACATATGAAGTCTATATAACCTGGAAATAAATAGTGAAAACTATAAAGAATAATTTGATCTAGGACTCAAGAAATATGCGGAGAAACATATGAAGTCTATATAACCTGGACCTAAATAGTGAAAACAATAAAGAATAATTAGATCTAGGACTCAAGAAATATGTGGAGAAACATATGAAGTCTATATGGCATGGAACCAAATATATATTGAAAACAATAAAGAATAATTAGATCTAGGACTCAAGAAATATGTGGAGAAACATATGAAGTCTATGTGGCATGGAACCAAATATATATTGAAAACAATAAAGAATAATTAGATCTAGGACTCAAGAAATATATGGAGAAACATATGAAGTCTATATGGCATGGAACCAAATATATATTGAAAACAATAAAGAATAATTAGATCTAGGACTCAAGAAATATGTGGAGAAACATATGAAGTCTATATAACCTGGAACTAAATAGTGAAAACAATAAAGAATAGTTAGATCTAGGACTCAAGAAATATATGGAGAAACATATGAAGTCTATATGGCATGGAACAAAATATATATTGAAAACAATAAAGAATAATTAGATCTAGGACTCAAGAAATATGTGGAGAAACATATGAAGTCTATATGGCATGGAACCAAATATATATTGAAAACAATAAAGAATAATTAGATCTAGGACTCAAGAAATATGTGGAGAAACATATGAAGTCTATATAACCTGGAACTAAATAGTGAAAACAATAAAGAATAGTTAGAACTAGGACTCAAGAAATATATGGAGAAACATATGAAGTCTATATGCCATGGAACCAAATATATACTGAAAACAATAAAGAATAATTAGATCTAGGACTCAAGAAATATGTGGAGAAACATATGAAGTGTATGTGGCATGGAACCAAATATATATTGAAAACAATAAAGAATAATTAGATCTAGGACTCAAGAAATATATGGAGAAACATATGAAGTCTATATGGCATGGAACCAAATATATATTGAAAACAATAAAGAATAATTAGATCTAGGACTCAAGAACTATGTGGAGAAACATATGAAGTCTATATAACCTGGAACTAAATAGTGAAAACAATAAAGAATAGTTAGATCTAGGACTCAAGAAATATATGGAGAAACATATGAAGTCTATATGGCATGGAACAAAATATATATTGAAAACAATAAAGAATAATTAGATCTAGGACTCAAGAAATATGTGGAGAAACATATGAAGTCTATATGGCATGGAACCAAATATAAATTGAAAACAATAAAGAATAATTAGATCTAGGACTCAAGAAATATGTGGAGAAACATATGAAGTCTATATAACCTGGAACTAAATAGTGAAAACAATAAAGAATAGTTAGATCTAGGACTCAAGAAATATATGGAGAAACATATGAAGTCTATATGCCATGGAACCAAATATATACTGAAAACAATAAAGAATAATTAGATCTAGGACTCAAGAAATATGTGGAGAAACATATGAAGTCTATATAACCTGGAACTAAATAGTGAAAACAATAAAGAATAGTTAGATCTTGGAATCAAGAAATACATGCAGAAACATATACAGTCTATGTAACCAAGAAATAAATAGTGAAAACATTAAAGAATAATTAGATCTAGGACTCAAGAAATATGTGCAGAAACATATGAAATCTATATGACCAGGAACTGAATAGTGAAAACAATGAAGAATAATTAGATCTAGGACTCAAGAAATATATGGAGAAACATATGAAGTCTATATAACCTGGAACTAAATAGTGAAAACAATAAAGAATAGTTAGATCTAGGACTCAAGAAATATGTGGAGAAACATATGAAGTCTATATGGCATGGAACCAAATATATATTGAAAACAATAAAGAATAATTAGATCTAGGACTCAAGAAATATATGGAGAAACATATGAAGTCTATATGGCATGGAACCAAATATATATTGAAAACAATAAAGAATAATTAGATCTAGGACTCAAGAAATATGTGGAGAAACATATGAAGTTTATATGGCATGGAACCAAATATATATTGAAAACAATAAAGAATAATTAGATCTAGGACTCAAGAAATGTGTGGAGAAACATATGAAGTCTATATGGCATGGAACCAAATATATATTGAAAACAATAAAGAATAATTAGATCTAGGACTCAAGAAATATGTGGAGAAACATATGAAGTCTATATGGCATGGAACCAAATATATATTGAAAACAATAAAGAATAATTAGATCTAGGACTCAAGAAATATGTGGAGAAACATATGAAGTCTATATGGCATGGAACCAAATATATATTGAAAACAATAAAGAATAATTAGATCTAGGACTCAAGAAATATATGGAGAAACATATGAAGTCTATATGGCATGGAACCAAATATATATTGAAAACAATAAAGAATAATTAGATCTAGGACTCAAGAAATATGTGGAGAAACATATGAAGTCTATATGGCATGGAACCAAATATATATTGAAAACAATAAAGAATAATTAGATCTAGGACTCAAGAAATATGTGGAGAAACATATGAAGTCTATATGGCATGGAACCAAATATATATTGAAAACAATAAAGAATAATTAGATCTAGGACTCAAGAAATATATGGAGAAACATATGAAGTCTATATGGCATGGAACCAAATATATATTGAAAACAATAAAGAATAATTAGATCTAGGACTCAAGAAATATATGGAGAAACATATGAAGTCTATATGGCATGGAACCAAATATATATTGAAAACAATAAAGAATAATTAGATCTAGGACTCAAGAAATATATGGAGAAACATATGAAGTCTATATGGCATGGAACCAAATATATATTGAAAACAATAAAGAATAATTAGATCTAGGACTCAAGAAATATATGGAGAAACATATGAGGTCTATATGGCATGGAACCAAATATATATTGAAAACAATAAAGAATAATTAGATCTAGGACTCAAGAAATATGTGGAGAAACATATGAAGTCTATATGGCATGGAACCAAATATATATTGAAAACAATAAAGAATAATTAGATCTAGGACTCAAGAAATATATGGAGAAACATATGAAGTCTATATGGCATGGAACCAAATATATATTGAAAACAATAAAGAATAATTAGATCTAGGACTCAAGAAATATATGGAGAAACATATGAGGTCTATATGGCATGGAACCAAATATATATTGAAAACAATAAAGAATAATTAGATCTAGGACTCAAGAAATATGTGGAGAAACATATGAAGTCTATATGGCATGGAACCAAATATATATTGAAAACAACAAAGAATAATTAGATCTAGGACTCAAGAAATATATGGAGAAACATATGAAGTCTATATGGCATGGAACCAAATATATATTGAAAACAATAGAGAATAATTAGATCTAGGACTCAAGAAATATGTGGAGAAACATATGAAGTCTATATGGCATGGAACCAAATATATATTGAAAACAATAAAGAATAATTAGATCTAGGACTCAAGAAATATGTGGAGAAACATATGAAGTCTATATGGCATGGAACCAAATATATATTGAAAACAATAAAGAATAATTAGATCTAGGACTCAAGAAATATGTGGTGAAACATATGAAGTCTATATGGCATGGAACCAAATATATATTGAAAACAATAAAGAATAATTAGATCTAGGACTCAAGAAATATGTGGAGAAACATATGAAGTCTATATGGCATGGAACCAAATATATATTGAAAACAATAAAGAATAATTAGATCTAGGACTCAAGAAATATATGGAGAAACATATGAAGTCTATATGGCATGGAACCAAATATATATTGAAAACAAAGAATAATTAGATCTAGGACTCAAGAAATATGTGGAGAGACATATGAAGTCCATGTGGCATGGAACCAAATATATATTGAAAACAATAAAGAATAATTAGATCTAGGACTCAAGAAATATGTGGAGAGACATATGAAGTCTATGTGGCATGGAACCAAATATATATTGAAAACAATAAAGAATAATTAGATCTAGGACTCAAGAAATATGTGGAGAAACATATGAAGTCTATGTGGCATGGAACCAAATATATATTGAAAACAATAAAGAATAATTAGATCTAGGACTCAAGAAATATATGGAGAAACATATGAAGTCTATATGGCATGGAACCAAATATATATTGAAAACAATCAAGAATAATTAGATTAGGACTCAAGAAATGTATGGAGAAACATATGAAGTCTATATGGCATGGAACCAAATATATATTGAAAACAATAAAGAATAATTAGATCTAGGACTCAAGAAATATGTGGAGAAACATATGAAGTCTATATGGCATGGAACCAAATATATATTGAAAACAATAAAGAATAATTAGATCTAGGACTCAAGAAATATGTGGAGAAACATATGAAGTCTATATGGCATGGAACCATATATATATTGAAAACAATAAAGAATAATTAGATCTAGGACTCAAGAAATAATATGTGGAGAAACATATGAAGTCTATATGGCATGGAACCAAATATATATTGAAAACAATAAAGAATAATTAGATCTAGGACTCAAGAAATATGTGGAGAAACATATGAAGTCTATATGGCATGGAACCAAATATATATTGAAAACAATAAAGAATAATTAGATCTAGGACTCAAGAAATATGTGGAGAAACATATGAAGTCTATATGGCATGGAACCAAATATATATTGAAAACAATAAAGAATAATTAGATCTAGGACTCAAGAAATATGTGGAGAAACATATGAAGTCTATATGGCATGGAACCAAATATATATTGAAAACAATAAAGAATAATTAGATCTAGGACTCAAGAAATATATGGAGAAACATATGAAGTCTATATGGCATGGAACCAAATATATATTGAAAACAATAAAGAATAATTAGATCTAGGACTCAAGAAATATATGGAGAAACATATGAAGTCTATATGGCATGGAACCAAATATATATTGAAAACAATAAAGAATAATTAGATCTAGGACTCAAGAAATATATGGAGAAACATATGAAGTCTATATGGCATGGAACCAAATATATATTGAAAACAATAAAGAATAATTAGATCTAGGACTCAAGAAATATATGGAGAAACATATGAGGTCTATATGGCATGGAACCAAATATATATTGAAAACAATAAAGAATAATTAGATCTAGGACTCAAGAAATATGTGGAGAAACATATGAAGTCTATATGGCATGGAACCAAATATATATTGAAAACAATAAAGAATAATTAGATCTAGGACTCAAGAAATATATGGAGAAACATATGAAGTCTATATGGCATGGAACCAAATATATATTGAAAACAATAAAGAATAATTAGATCTAGGACTCAAGAAATATATGGAGAAACATATGAAGTCTATATGGCATGGAACCAAATATATATTGAAAACAATAAAGAATAATTAGATCTAGGACTCAAGAAATATATGGAGAAACATATGAAGTCTATATGGCATGGAACCAAATATATATTGAAAACAATAAAGAATAATTAGATCTAGGACTCAAGAAATATATGGAGAAACATATGAAGTCTATATGGCATGGAACCAAATATATATTGAAAACAATAAAGAATAATTAGATCTAGGACTCAAGAAATATGTGGAGAAACATATGAGGTCTATATGGCATGGAACCAAATATATATTGAAAACAATAAAGAATAATTAGATCTAGGACTCAAGAAATATGTGGAGAAACATATGAAGTCTATATGGCATGGAACCAAATATATATTGAAAACAATAAAGAATAATTAGATCTAGGACTCAAGAAATATATGGAGAAACATATGAAGTCTATATGGCATGGAACCAAATATATATTGAAAACAATAAAGAATAATTAGATCTAGGACTCAAGAAATATGTGGAGAAACATATGAAGTCTATATGGCATGGAACCAAATATATATTGAAAACAATAAAGAATAATTAGATTAGGACTCAAGAAATGTATGGAGAAACATATGAAGTCTATATGGCATGGAACCATATATATATTGAAAACAATAAAGAATAATTAGATCTAGGACTCAAGAAATATGTGGAGAAACATATGAAGTCTATATGGCATGGAACCATATATATATTGAAAACAATAAAGAATAATTAGATCTAGGACTCAAGAAATATGTGGAGAAACATATGAAGTCTATATGGCATGGAACCATACATATATTGAAAACAATAAAGAATAATTAGATCTAGGACTCAAGAAATAATATGTGGAGAAACATATGAAGTCTATATGGCATGGAACCATATATATATTGAAAACAATAAAGAATAATTAGATCTAGGACTCAAGAAATATATGGAGAAACATATGAAGTCTATATGGCATGGAACCAAATATATATTGAAAACAATAAAGAATAATTAGATCTAGGACTCAAGAAATATGTGGAGAAACATATGAAGTCTACATGGCATGGAACCAAATATATATTGAAAACAATAAAGAATAATTAGATCTAGGACTCAAGAAATATGTGGAGAGACATATGAAGTCCATGTGGCATGGAACCAAATATATATTGAAAACAATAAAGAATAATTAGATCTAGGACTCAAGAAATATGTGGAGAAACATATGAAGTCTATATGGCATGGAACCAAATATATATTGAAAACAATAAAGAATAATTAGATCTAGGACTCAAGAAATATGTGGAGAAACATATGAAGTCTATATGGCATGGAACCAAATATATATTGAAAACAATAAAGAATAATTAGATCTAGGACTCAAGTAATATGTGGAGAAACATATGAAGTCTATATGGCATGGAACCAAATATATATTGAAAACAATAAAGAATAATTAGATCTAGGACTCAAGAAATATGTGGAGAAACATATGAAGTCTATATGGCATGGAACCAAATATATATTGAAAACAATAAAGAATAATTAGATCTAGGACTCAAGAAATATATGGAGAAACATATGAAGTCTATATGGCATGGAACCAAATATATATTGAAAACAATAAAGAATAATTAGATCTAGGACTCAAGAAATATATGGAGAAACATATGAAGTCTATATGGCATGGAACCAAATATATATTGAAAACAATAAAGAATAATTAGATCTAGGACTCAAGAAATATATGGAGAAACATATGAAGTCTATATGGCATGGAACCAAATATATATTGAAAACAATAAAGAATAATTAGATCTAGGACTCAAGAAATATATGGAGAAACATATGAAGTCTATATGGCATGGAACCAAATATATATTGAAAACAATAAAGAATAATTAGATCTAGGACTCAAGAAATATATGGAGAAACATATGAGGTCTATATGGCATGGAACCAAATATATATTGAAAACAATAAAGAATAATTAGATCTAGGACTCAAGAAATATGTGGAGAAACATATGAAGTCTATATGGCATGGAACCAAATATATATTGAAAACAATAAAGAATAATTAGATCTAGGACTCAAGAAATATATGGAGAAACATATGAAGTCTATATGGCATGGAACCAAATATATATTGAAAACAATAAAGAATAATTAGATCTAGGACTCAAGAAATATATGGAGAAACATATGAGGTCTATATGGCATGGAACCAAATATATATTGAAAACAATAAAGAATAATTAGATCTAGGACTCAAGAAATATGTGGAGAAACATATGAAGTCTATATGGCATGGAACCAAATATATATTGAAAACAATAAAGAATAATTAGATCTAGGACTCAAGAAATATATGGAGAAACATATGAAGTCTATATGGCATGGAACCAAATATATATTGAAAACAATAAAGAATAATTAGATCTAGGACTCAAGAAATATATGGAGAAACATATGAAGTCTATATGGCATGGAACCAAATATATATTGAAAACAATAAAGAATAATTAGATTAGGACTCAAGAAATGTATGGAGAAACATATGAAGTCTATATGGCATGGAACCATATATATATTGAAAACAATAAAGAATAATTAGATCTAGGACTCAAGAAATATGTGGAGAAACATATGAAGTCTATATGGCATGGAACCATATATATATTGAAAACAATAAAGAATAATTAGATCTAGGACTCAAGAAATATGTGGAGAAACATATGAAGTCTATATGGCATGGAACCATACATATATTGAAAACAATAAAGAATAATTAGATCTAGGACTCAAGAAATAATATGTGGAGAAACATATGAAGTCTATATGGCATGGAACCATATATATATTGAAAACAATAAAGAATAATTAGATCTAGGACTCAAGAAATATATGGAGAAACATATGAAGTCTATATGGCATGGAACCAAATATATATTGAAAACAATAAAGAATAATTAGATCTAGGACTCAAGAAATATGTGGAGAAACATATGAAGTCTACATGGCATGGAACCAAATATATATTGAAAACAATAAAGAATAATTAGATCTAGGACTCAAGAAATATGTGGAGAGACATATGAAGTCCATGTGGCATGGAACCAAATATATATTGAAAACAATAAAGAATAATTAGATCTAGGACTCAAGAAATATGTGGAGAAACATATGAAGTCTATATGGCATGGAACCAAATATATATTGAAAACAATAAAGAATAATTAGATCTAGGACTCAAGAAATATATGGAGAAACATATGAAGTCTATATAACCTGGAACTAAATAGTGAAAACAATAAAGAATAGTTAGATCTAGGACTCAAGAAATATATGGAGAAACATATGAAGTCTATATAACCTGGAACTAAATAGTGAAAACAATAAAGAATAATTAGATCTAGGACTCAAGAAATATATGGAGAAACATATGAAGTCTATATGGCATGGAACCAAATATATATTGAAAACAATAAAGAATAATTAGATCTAGGACTCAAGAAATATGTGGAGAAACATATGAAGTCTATATGGCATGGAACCAAATATATATTGAAAACAATAAAGAATAATTAGATCTAGGACTCAAGAAATATATGGAGAAACATATGAAGTCTATATGGCATGGAACCAAATATATATTGAAAACAATAAAGAATAATTAGATCTAGGACTCAAGAAATATGTGGAGAAACATATGAACTCTATATGGCATGGAACCAAATATATATTGAAAACAATAAAGAATAATTAGATCTAGGACTCAAGAAATGTGTGGAGAAACATATGAAGTCTATATGGCATGGAACCAAATATATATTGAAAACAATAAAGAATAATTAGATCTAGGACTCAAGAAATGTGTGGAGAAACATATGAAGTCTATATGGCATGGAACCAAATATATATTGAAAACAATAAAGAATAATTAGATCTAGGACTCAAGAAATATGTGGAGAAACATATGAAGTTTATATGGCATGGAACCAAATATATATTGAAAACAATAAAGAATAATTAGATCTAGGACTCAAGAAATATGTGGAGAAACATATGAAGTCTATATGGCATGGAACCAAATATATATTGAAAACAATAAAGAATAATTAGATCTAGGACTCAAGAAATATATGGAGAAACATATGAAGTCTATATGGCATGGAACCAAATATATATTGAAAACAATAAAGAATAATTAGATCTAGGACTCAAGAAATATATGGAGAAACATATGAGGTCTATATGGCATGGAACCAAATATATATTGAAAACAATAAAGAATAATTAGATCTAGGACTCAAGAAATATGTGGAGAAACATATGAAGTCTATATATGGCATGGAACCAAATATATATTGAAAACAATAAAGAATAATTAGATCTAGGACTCAAGAAATATATGGAGAAACATATGAAGTCTATATGGCATGGAACCAAATATATATTGAAAACAATAAAGAATAATTAGATCTAGGACTCAAGAAATATGTGGAGAAACATATGAAGTCTATATGGCATGGAACCAAATATATAGTGAAAACAATAAAGAATAATTGGATTAGGACTCAAGAAATGTATGGAGAAACATATGAAGTCTATATGGCATGGAACCAAATATATATTGAAAACAATAAAGAATAATTAGATCTAGGACTCAAGAAATATGTGGAGAAACATATGAAGTCTATATGGCATGGAACCAAATATATATTGAAAACAATAAAGAATAATTAGATCTAGGACTCAAGAAATAATATGTGGAGAAACATATGAAGTCTATATGGCATGGAACCATATATATATTGAAAACAATAAAGAATAATTAGATCTAGGACTCAAGAAATATGTGGAGAAACATATGAAGTCTATATGGCATGGAACCAAATATATATTGAAAACAATAAAGAATAATTAGATCTAGGACTCAAGAAATATATGGAGAAACATATGAAGTCTATATGGCATGGAACCAAATATATATTGAAAACAATAAAGAATAATTAGATCTAGGACTCAAGAAATATGTGGAGAAACATATGAAGTCTACATGGCATGGAACCAAATATATATTGAAAACAATAAAGAATAATTAGATCTAGGACTCAAGAAATATGTGGAGAAACATATGAAGTCTATATAACCTGGAACTAAATAGTGAAAACAATAAAGAATAGTTAGATCTAGGACTCAAGAAATATGTGGAGAAACATATGAAGTCTATATGGCATGGAACCAAATATATATTGAAAACAATAAAGAATAATTAGATCTAGGACTCAAGAAATATGTGGAGAAACATATGAAGTCTACATGGCATGGAACCAAATATATATTGAAAACAATAAAGAATAATTAGATCTAGGACTCAAGAAATATGTGGAGAAACATATGAAGTCTATATAACCTGGAACTAAATAGTGAAAACAATAAAGAATAGTTAGATCTAGGACTCAAGAAATATGTGGAGAAACATATGAAGTCTATATGGCATGGAACCAAATATATATTGAAAACAATAAAGAATAATTAGATCTAGGACTCAAGAAATATATGGAGAAACATATGAGGTCTATATGGCATGGAACCAAATATATATTGAAAACAATAAAGAATAATTAGATCTAGGACTCAAGAAATATGTGGAGAAACATATGAAGTCTATATGGCATGGAACCAAATATATATTGAAAACAATAAAGAATAATTAGATCTAGGACTCAAGAAATATATGGAGAAACACATGAAGTCTATATGGCATGGAACCAAATATATATTGAAAACAATAAAGAATAATTAGATCTAGGACTCAAGAAATATATGGAGAAACATATGAAGTCTATATGGCATGGAACCAAATATATATTGAAAACAATAAAGAATAATTAGATCTAGGACTCAAGAAATATATGGAGAAACATATGAAGTCTATATGGCATGGAACCAAATATATATTGAAAACAATAAAGAATAATTAGATCTAGGACTCAAGAAATATGTGGAGAAACATATGAAGTCTATATGACCAGGAACTGAATGGTGAAAACAATGAAGAATAATTAGATCTAGGACTCAAGAAATATGTAGAGAAACTTATGAAGTCTATATAACCTGGAACTAAATAGTGAAAACAATAAAGAATAATTTGATCTAGGACTCAAGAAATGTGTGCAGAAACATATGAAGTCTATATAACCTGGAACTAAATAGTGAAAACAATAAAGAATATTTAGATCTAGGACTCAAGAAATATGTGGAGAAACATATGAAGTCTATATAACCTCGAACTAAATAGTGAAAACAATGAAGAATAATTAGATCTAGGACTCAAGAAATATGTAGAGAAACATATGAAGTCTATATAACCTGGAACTAAATAGTGAAAACAATAAAGAATAATTAGATCTAGGACTCAAGAAATATGTGGAGAAACATATGAAGTCTATATAACCTGGAAATAAATAGTGAAAACAATAAAGAATAATTTGATCTAGGACTCAAGAAATATGTGGAGAAACATATGAAGTCTATATAACCTGGACCTAAATAGTGAAAACAATAAAGAATAATTAGATCTAGGACTCAAGAAATATGTGGAGAAACATATGAAGTCTATATAACCTGGAACTAAATAGTGAAAACAATAAAGAATAGTTAGATCTAGGACTCAAGAAATATATGGAGAAACATATGAAGTCTATATGGCATGGAACCAAATATATACTGAAAACAAATATGAATAATTAGATCTAGGACTCAAGAAATATGTGGAGAAACATATGAAGTCTATATAACCTGGAACTAAATAGTGAAAACAATAAAGAACAATTAGATCTAGGACTCAATAAATATGTGGAGAAACATATAAAGTCTATATAACCTGGAACTAAATAGTGAAAACAATAAAGAATAATTTGATCTAGGACTCAAGAAATATGTGCAGAAACATATGAAGTCTATATAACCTGGAACTAAATAGTGAAAACAATAAAGAATAATTAGATCTAGGACTCAAGAAATATGTGGAGAAACATATGAAGTCTATATAACCTCGAACTAAATAGTGAAAACAATGAAGAATAATTAGATCTAGGACTCAAGAAATATGTAGAGAAACATATGAAGTCTATATAACCTGGAACTAAATAGTGAAAACAATAAAGAATAATTAGATCTAGGACTCAAGAAATATGTGGAGAAACATATGAAGTCTATATAACCTGGAAATAAATAGTGAAAACTATAAAGAATAATTTGATCTAGGACTCAAGAAATATGCGGAGAAACATATGAAGTCTATATAACCTGGACCTAAATAGTGAAAACAATAAAGAATAATTAGATCTAGGACTCAAGAAATATGTGGAGAAACATATGAAGTCTATATGGCATGGAACCAAATATATATTGAAAACAATAAAGAATAATTAGATCTAGGACTCAAGAAATATGTGGAGAAACATATGAAGTCTATGTGGCATGGAACCAAATATATATTGAAAACAATAAAGAATAATTAGATCTAGGACTCAAGAAATATATGGAGAAACATATGAAGTCTATATGGCATGGAACCAAATATATATTGAAAACAATAAAGAATAATTAGATCTAGGACTCAAGAAATATGTGGAGAAACATATGAAGTCTATATAACCTGGAACTAAATAGTGAAAACAATAAAGAATAGTTAGATCTAGGACTCAAGAAATATATGGAGAAACATATGAAGTCTATATGGCATGGAACAAAATATATATTGAAAACAATAAAGAATAATTAGATCTAGGACTCAAGAAATATGTGGAGAAACATATGAAGTCTATATGGCATGGAACCAAATATATATTGAAAACAATAAAGAATAATTAGATCTAGGACTCAAGAAATATGTGGAGAAACATATGAAGTCTATATAACCTGGAACTAAATAGTGAAAACAATAAAGAATAGTTAGATCTAGGACTCAAGAAATATATGGAGAAACATATGAAGTCTATATGCCATGGAACCAAATATATACTGAAAACAATAAAGAATAATTAGATCTAGGACTCAAGAAATATGTGGAGAAACATATGAAGTGTATGTGGCATGGAACCAAATATATATTGAAAACAATAAAGAATAATTAGATCTAGGACTCAAGAAATATATGGAGAAACATATGAAGTCTATATGGCATGGAACCAAATATATATTGAAAACAATAAAGAATAATTAGATCTAGGACTCAAGAACTATGTGGAGAAACATATGAAGTCTATATAACCTGGAACTAAATAGTGAAAACAATAAAGAATAGTTAGATCTAGGACTCAAGAAATATATGGAGAAACATATGAAGTCTATATGGCATGGAACAAAATATATATTGAAAACAATAAAGAATAATTAGATCTAGGACTCAAGAAATATGTGGAGAAACATATGAAGTCTATATGGCATGGAACCAAATATAAATTGAAAACAATAAAGAATAATTAGATCTAGGACTCAAGAAATATGTGGAGAAACATATGAAGTCTATATAACCTGGAACTAAATAGTGAAAACAATAAAGAATAGTTAGATCTAGGACTCAAGAAATATATGGAGAAACATATGAAGTCTATATGCCATGGAACCAAATATATACTGAAAACAATAAAGAATAATTAGATCTAGGACTCAAGAAATATGTGGAGAAACATATGAAGTCTATATAACCTGGAACTAAATAGTGAAAACAATAAAGAATAGTTAGATCTTGGAATCAAGAAATACATGCAGAAACATATACAGTCTATGTAACCAAGAAATAAATAGTGAAAACATTAAAGAATAATTAGATCTAGGACTCAAGAAATATGTGCAGAAACATATGAAATCTATATGACCAGGAACTGAATAGTGAAAACAATGAAGAATAATTAGATCTAGGACTCAAGAAATATATGGAGAAACATATGAAGTCTATATAACCTGGAACTAAATAGTCAAAACAATAAAGAATAGTTGGATCTAGGACTCAAGAAATATGTGGAGAAACATATGAAGTCTATATGGCATGGAACCAAATATATATTGAAAACAATAAAGAATAATTAGATCTAGGACTCAAGAAATATATGGAGAAACATATGAAGTCTATATGGCATGGAACCAAATATATATTGAAAACAATAAAGAATAATTAGATCTAGGACTCAAGAAATATGTGGAGAAACATATGAAGTCTATATGGCATGGAACCAAATATATATTGAAAACAATAAAGAATAATTAGATCTAGGACTCAAGAAATGTGTGGAGAAACATATGAAGTCTATATGGCATGGAACCAAATATATATTGAAAACAATAAAGAATAATTAGATCTAGGACTCAAGAAATATGTGGAGAAACATATGAAGTCTATATGGCATGGAACCAAATATATATTGAAAACAATAAAGAATAATTAGATCTAGGACTCAAGAAACATATGAAGTCTATATGGCATGGAACCAAATATATATTGAAAACAATAAAGAATAATTAGATCTAGGACTCAAGAAATATATGGAGAAACATATGAAGTCTATATGGCATGGAACCAAATATATATTGAAAACAATAAAGAATAATTAGATCTAGGACTCAAGAAATATGTGGAGAAACATATGAAGTCTATATGGCATGGAACCAAATATATATTGAAAACAATAAAGAATAATTAGATCTAGGACTCAAGAAATATGTGGAGAAACATATGAAGTCTATATGGCATGGAACCAAATATATATTGAAAACAATAAAGAATAATTAGATCTAGGACTCAAGAAATATATGGAGAAACATATGAAGTCTATATGGCATGGAACCAAATATATATTGAAAACAATAAAGAATAATTAGATCTAGGACTCAAGAAATATATGGAGAAACATATGAAGTCTATATGGCATGGAACCAAATATATATTGAAAACAATAAAGAATAATTAGATCTAGGACTCAAGAAATATATGGAGAAACATATGAAGTCTATATGGCATGGAACCAAATATATATTGAAAACAATAAAGAATAATTAGATCTAGGACTCAAGAAATATATGGAGAAACATATGAGGTCTATATGGCATGGAACCAAATATATATTGAAAACAATAAAGAATAATTAGATCTAGGACTCAAGAAATATGTGGAGAAACATATGAAGTCTATATGGCATGGAACCAAATATATATTGAAAACAATAAAGAATAATTAGATCTAGGACTCAAGAAATATATGGAGAAACATATGAAGTCTATATGGCATGGAACCAAATATATATTGAAAACAATAAAGAATAATTAGATCTAGGACTCAAGAAATATATGGAGAAACATATGAGGTCTATATGGCATGGAACCAAATATATATTGAAAACAATAAAGAATAATTAGATCTAGGACTCAAGAAATATGTGGAGAAACATATGAAGTCTATATGGCATGGAACCAAATATATATTGAAAACAACAAAGAATAATTAGATCTAGGACTCAAGAAATATATGGAGAAACATATGAAGTCTATATGGCATGGAACCAAATATATATTGAAAACAATAGAGAATAATTAGATCTAGGACTCAAGAAATATGTGGAGAAACATATGAAGTCTATATGGCATGGAACCAAATATATATTGAAAACAATAAAGAATAATTAGATCTAGGACTCAAGAAATATGTGGAGAAACATATGAAGTCTATATGGCATGGAACCAAATATATATTGAAAACAATAAAGAATAATTAGATCTAGGACTCAAGAAATATGTGGTGAAACATATGAAGTCTATATGGCATGGAACCAAATATATATTGAAAACAATAAAGAATAATTAGATCTAGGACTCAAGAAATATGTGGAGAAACATATGAAGTCTATATGGCATGGAACCAAATATATATTGAAAACAATAAAGAATAATTAGATCTAGGACTCAAGAAATATATGGAGAAACATATGAAGTCTATATGGCATGGAACCAAATATATATTGAAAACAAAGAATAATTAGATCTAGGACTCAAGAAATATGTGGAGAGACATATGAAGTCCATGTGGCATGGAACCAAATATATATTGAAAACAATAAAGAATAATTAGATCTAGGACTCAAGAAATATGTGGAGAGACATATGAAGTCTATGTGGCATGGAACCAAATATATATTGAAAACAATAAAGAATAATTAGATCTAGGACTCAAGAAATATGTGGAGAAACATATGAAGTCTATGTGGCATGGAACCAAATATATATTGAAAACAATAAAGAATAATTAGATCTAGGACTCAAGAAATATATGGAGAAACATATGAAGTCTATATGGCATGGAACCAAATATATATTGAAAACAATCAAGAATAATTAGATTAGGACTCAAGAAATGTATGGAGAAACATATGAAGTCTATATGGCATGGAACCAAATATATATTGAAAACAATAAAGAATAATTAGATCTAGGACTCAAGAAATATGTGGAGAAACATATGAAGTCTATATGGCATGGAACCAAATATATATTGAAAACAATAAAGAATAATTAGATCTAGGACTCAAGAAATATGTGGAGAAACATATGAAGTCTATATGGCATGGAACCATATATATATTGAAAACAATAAAGAATAATTAGATCTAGGACTCAAGAAATAATATGTGGAGAAACATATGAAGTCTATATGGCATGGAACCAAATATATATTGAAAACAATAAAGAATAATTAGATCTAGGACTCAAGAAATATATGGAGAAACATATGAAGTCTATATGGCATGGAACCAAATATATATTGAAAACAATAAAGAATAATTAGATCTAGGACTCAAGAAATATGTGGAGAAACATATGAAGTCTATATGGCATGGAACCAAATATATATTGAAAACAATAAAGAATAATTAGATCTAGGACTCAAGAAATATGTGGAGAAACATATGAAGTCTATATGGCATGGAACCAAATATATATTGAAAACAATAAAGAATAATTAGATCTAGGACTCAAGAAATATGTGGAGAAACATATGAAGTCTATATGGCATGGAACCAAATATATATTGAAAACAATAAAGAATAATTAGATCTAGGACTCAAGAAATATATGGAGAAACATATGAAGTCTATATGGCATGGAACCAAATATATATTGAAAACAATAAAGAATAATTAGATCTAGGACTCAAGAAATATATGGAGAAACATATGAAGTCTATATGGCATGGAACCAAATATATATTGAAAACAATAAAGAATAATTAGATCTAGGACTCAAGAAATATATGGAGAAACATATGAAGTCTATATGGCATGGAACCAAATATATATTGAAAACAATAAAGAATAATTAGATCTAGGACTCAAGAAATATATGGAGAAACATATGAGGTCTATATGGCATGGAACCAAATATATATTGAAAACAATAAAGAATAATTAGATCTAGGACTCAAGAAATATGTGGAGAAACATATGAAGTCTATATGGCATGGAACCAAATATATATTGAAAACAATAAAGAATAATTAGATCTAGGACTCAAGAAATATATGGAGAAACATATGAAGTCTATATGGCATGGAACCAAATATATATTGAAAACAATAAAGAATAATTAGATCTAGGACTCAAGAAATATATGGAGAAACATATGAAGTCTATATGGCATGGAACCAAATATATATTGAAAACAATAAAGAATAATTAGATCTAGGACTCAAGAAATATATGGAGAAACATATGAAGTCTATATGGCATGGAACCAAATATATATTGAAAACAATAAAGAATAATTAGATCTAGGACTCAAGAAATATATGGAGAAACATATGAAGTCTATATGGCATGGAACCAAATATATATTGAAAACAATAAAGAATAATTAGATCTAGGACTCAAGAAATATGTGGAGAAACATATGAGGTCTATATGGCATGGAACCAAATATATATTGAAAACAATAAAGAATAATTAGATCTAGGACTCAAGAAATATGTGGAGAAACATATGAAGTCTATATGGCATGGAACCAAATATATATTGAAAACAATAAAGAATAATTAGATCTAGGACTCAAGAAATATATGGAGAAACATATGAAGTCTATATGGCATGGAACCAAATATATATTGAAAACAATAAAGAATAATTAGATCTAGGACTCAAGAAATATGTGGAGAAACATATGAAGTCTATATGGCATGGAACCAAATATATATTGAAAACAATAAAGAATAATTAGATTAGGACTCAAGAAATGTATGGAGAAACATATGAAGTCTATATGGCATGGAACCATATATATATTGAAAACAATAAAGAATAATTAGATCTAGGACTCAAGAAATATGTGGAGAAACATATGAAGTCTATATGGCATGGAACCATATATATATTGAAAACAATAAAGAATAATTAGATCTAGGACTCAAGAAATATGTGGAGAAACATATGAAGTCTATATGGCATGGAACCATATATATATTGAAAACAATAAAGAATAATTAGATCTAGGACTCAAGAAATAATATGTGGAGAAACATATGAAGTCTATATGGCATGGAACCATATATATATTGAAAACAATAAAGAATAATTAGATCTAGGACTCAAGAAATATATGGAGAAACATATGAAGTCTATATGGCATGGAACCAAATATATATTGAAAACAATAAAGAATAATTAGATCTAGGACTCAAGAAATATGTGGAGAAACATATGAAGTCTACATGGCATGGAACCAAATATATATTGAAAACAATAAAGAATAATTAGATCTAGGACTCAAGAAATATGTGGAGAGACATATGAAGTCCATGTGGCATGGAACCAAATATATATTGAAAACAATAAAGAATAATTAGATCTAGGACTCAAGAAATATGTGGAGAAACATATGAAGTCTATATGGCATGGAACCAAATATATATTGAAAACAATAAAGAATAATTAGATCTAGGACTCAAGAAATATATGGAGAAACATATGAAGTCTATATAACCTGGAACTAAATAGTGAAAACAATAAAGAATAGTTAGATCTAGGACTCAAGAAATATATGGAGAAACATATGAAGTCTATATGGCATGGAACCAAATATATATTGAAAACAATAAAGAATAATTAGATCTAGGACTCAAGAAATATATGGAGAAACATATGAAGTCTATATGGCATGGAACCAAATATATATTGAAAACAATAAAGAATAATTAGATCTAGGACTCAAGAAATATGTGGAGAAACATATGAAGTCTATATGGCATGGAACCAAATATATATTGAAAACAATAAAGAATAATTAGATCTAGGACTCAAGAAATATATGGAGAAACATATGAAGTCTATATGGCATGGAACCAAATATATATTGAAAACAATAAAGAATAATTAGATCTAGGACTCAAGAAATATGTGGAGAAACATATGAACTCTATATGGCATGGAACCAAATATATATTGAAAACAATAAAGAATAATTAGATCTAGGACTCAAGAAATGTGTGGAGAAACATATGAAGTCTATATGGCATGGAACCAAATATATATTGAAAACAATAAAGAATAATTAGATCTAGGACTCAAGAAATGTGTGGAGAAACATATGAAGTCTATATGGCATGGAACCAAATATATATTGAAAACAATAAAGAATAATTAGATCTAGGACTCAAGAAATATGTGGAGAAACATATGAAGTTTATATGGCATGGAACCAAATATATATTGAAAACAATAAAGAATAATTAGATCTAGGACTCAAGAAATATGTGGAGAAACATATGAAGTCTATATGGCATGGAACCAAATATATATTGAAAACAATAAAGAATAATTAGATCTAGGACTCAAGAAATATATGGAGAAACATATGAAGTCTATATGGCATGGAACCAAATATATATTGAAAACAATAAAGAATAATTAGATCTAGGACTCAAGAAATATATGGAGAAACATATGAGGTCTATATGGCATGGAACCAAATATATATTGAAAACAATAAAGAATAATTAGATCTAGGACTCAAGAAATATGTGGAGAAACATATGAAGTCTATATATGGCATGGAACCAAATATATATTGAAAACAATAAAGAATAATTAGATCTAGGACTCAAGAAATATATGGAGAAACATATGAAGTCTATATGGCATGGAACCAAATATATATTGAAAACAATAAAGAATAATTAGATCTAGGACTCAAGAAATATGTGGAGAAACATATGAAGTCTATATGGCATGGAACCAAATATATATTGAAAACAATAAAGAATAATTGGATTAGGACTCAAGAAATGTATGGAGAAACATATGAAGTCTATATGGCATGGAACCAAATATATATTGAAAACAATAAAGAATAATTAGATCTAGGACTCAAGAAATATGTGGAGAAACATATGAAGTCTATATGGCATGGAACCAAATATATATTGAAAACAATAAAGAATAATTAGATCTAGGACTCAAGAAATAATATGTGGAGAAACATATGAAGTCTATATGGCATGGAACCATATATATATTGAAAACAATAAAGAATAATTAGATCTAGGACTCAAGAAATATGTGGAGAAACATATGAAGTCTATATGGCATGGAACCAAATATATATTGAAAACAATAAAGAATAATTAGATCTAGGACTCAAGAAATATATGGAGAAACATATGAAGTCTATATGGCATGGAACCAAATATATATTGAAAACAATAAAGAATAATTAGATCTAGGACTCAAGAAATATGTGGAGAAACATATGAAGTCTACATGGCATGGAACCAAATATATATTGAAAACAATAAAGAATAATTAGATCTAGGACTCAAGAAATATGTGGAGAAACATATGAAGTCTATATAACCTGGAACTAAATAGTGAAAACAATAAAGAATAGTTAGATCTAGGACTCAAGAAATATGTGGAGAAACATATGAAGTCTATATGGCATGGAACCAAATATATATTGAAAACAATAAAGAATAATTAGATCTAGGACTCAAGAAATATGTGGAGAAACATATGAAGTCTACATGGCATGGAACCAAATATATATTGAAAACAATAAAGAATAATTAGATCTAGGACTCAAGAAATATGTGGAGAAACATATGAAGTCTATATAACCTGGAACTAAATAGTGAAAACAATAAAGAATAGTTAGATCTAGGACTCAAGAAATATGTGGAGAAACATATGAAGTCTATATGGCATGGAACCAAATATATATTGAAAACAATAAAGAATAATTAGATCTAGGACTCAAGAAATATATGGAGAAACATATGAAGTCTATATGGCATGGAACCAAATATATATTGAAAACAATAAAGAATAATTAGATCTAGGACTCAAGAAATATATGGAGAAACATATGAGGTCTATATGGCATGGAACCAAATATATATTGAAAACAATAAAGAATAATTAGATCTAGGACTCAAGAAATATGTGGAGAAACATATGAAGTCTATATGGCATGGAACCAAATATATATTGAAAACAATAAAGAATAATTAGATCTAGGACTCAAGAAATATATGGAGAAACATATGAAGTCTATATGGCATGGAACCAAATATATATTGAAAACAATAAAGAATAATTAGATCTAGGACTCAAGAAATATGTGGAGAAACATATGAAGTCTATATGGCATGGAACCAAATATATATTGAAAACAATAAAGAATAATTAGATTAGGACTCAAGAAATGTATGGAGAAACATATGAAGTCTATATGGCATGGAACCATATATATATTGAAAACAATAAAGAATAATTAGATCTAGGACTCAAGAAATATGTGGAGAAACATATGAAGTCTATATGGCATGGAACCATATATATATTGAAAACAATAAAGAATAATTAGATCTAGGACTCAAGAAATATGTGGAGAAACATATGAAGTCTATATGGCATGGAACCATATATATATTGAAAACAATAAAGAATAATTAGATCTAGGACTCAAGAAATAATATGTGGAGAAACATATGAAGTCTATATGGCATGGAACCATATATATATTGAAAACAATAAAGAATAATTAGATCTAGGACTCAAGAAATATATGGAGAAACATATGAAGTCTATATGGCATGGAACCAAATATATATTGAAAACAATAAAGAATAATTAGATCTAGGACTCAAGAAATATGTGGAGAAACATATGAAGTCTACATGGCATGGAACCAAATATATATTGAAAACAATAAAGAATAATTAGATCTAGGACTCAAGAAATATGTGGAGAGACATATGAAGTCCATGTGGCATGGAACCAAATATATATTGAAAACAATAAAGAATAATTAGATCTAGGACTCAAGAAATATGTGGAGAAACATATGAAGTCTATATGGCATGGAACCAAATATATATTGAAAACAATAAAGAATAATTAGATCTAGGACTCAAGAAATATATGGAGAAACATATGAAGTCTATATAACCTGGAACTAAATAGTGAAAACAATAAAGAATAGTTAGATCTAGGACTCAAGAAATATATGGAGAAACATATGAAGTCTATATGGCATGGAACCAAATATATATTGAAAACAATAAAGAATAATTAGATCTAGGACTCAAGAAATATATGGAGAAACATATGAAGTCTATATGGCATGGAACCAAATATATATTGAAAACAATAAAGAATAATTAGATCTAGGACTCAAGAAATATGTGGAGAAACATATGAAGTCTATATGGCATGGAACCAAATATATATTGAAAACAATAAAGAATAATTAGTTCTAGGACTCAAGAAATATATGGAGAAACATATGAAGTCTATATGGCATGGAACCAAATATATATTGAAAACAATAAAGAATAATTAGATCTAGGACTCAAGAAATATGTGGAGAAACATATGAACTCTATATGGCATGGAACCAAATATATATTGAAAACAATAAAGAATAATTAGATCTAGGACTCAAGAAATGTGTGGAGAAACATATGAAGTCTATATGGCATGGAACCAAATATATATTGAAAACAATAAAGAATAATTAGATCTAGGACTCAAGAAATGTGTGGAGAAACATATGAAGTCTATATGGCATGGAACCAAATATATATTGAAAACAATAAAGAATAATTAGATCTAGGACTCAAGAAATGTGTGGAGAAACATATGAAGTCTATATGGCATGGAACCAAATATATATTGAAAACAATAAAGAATAATTAGATCTAGGACTCAAGAAATATGTGGAGAAACATATGAAGTCTATATGGCATGGAACCAAATATATATTGAAAACAATAAAGAATAATTAGATCTAGGACTCAAGAAATATATGGAGAAACATATGAGGTCTATATGGCATGGAACCAAATATATATTGAAAACAATAAAGAATAATTAGATCTAGGACTCAAGAAATATGTGGAGAAACATATGAAGTCTATATGGCATGGAACCAAATATATATTGAAAACAATAAAGAATAATTAGATCTAGGACTCAAGAAATATATGGAGAAACATATGAAGTCTATATGGCATGGAACCAAATATATATTGAAAACAATAAAGAATAATTAGATCTAGGACTCAAGAAATATGTGGAGAAACATATGAAGTCTATATGGCATGGAACCAAATATATATTGAAAACAATAAAGAATAATTGGATTAGGACTCAAGAAATGTATGGAGAAACATATGAAGTCTATATGGCATGGAACCAAATATATATTGAAAACAATAAAGAATAATTAGATCTAGGACTCAAGAAATATGTGGAGAAACATATGAAGTCTATATGGCATGGAACCAAATATATATTGAAAACAATAAAGAATAATTAGATCTAGGACTCAAGAAATAATATGTGGAGAAACATATGAAGTCTATATGGCATGGAACCATATATATAGTGAAAACAATAAAGAATAATTAGATCTAGGACTCAAGAAATATGTGGAGAAACATATGAAGTCTATATGGCATGGAACCAAATATATATTGAAAACAATAAAGAATAATTAGATCTAGGACTCAAGAAATATGTGGAGAAACATATGAAGTCTATGTGGCATGGAACCAAATATATATTGAAAACAATAAAGAATAATTAGATCTAGGACTCAAGAAATATATGGAGAAACATATGAAGTCTATATGGCATGGAACCAAATATATATTGAAAACAATAAAGAATAATTAGATCTAGGACTCAAGAAATATGTGGAGAAACATATGAAGTCTATATAACCTGGAACTAAATAGTGAAAACAATAAAGAATAGTTAGATCTAGGACTCAAGAAATATATGGAGAAACATATGAAGTCTATATGGCATGGAACAAAATATATATTGAAAACAATAAAGAATAATTAGATCTAGGACTCAAGAAATATGTGGAGAAACATATGAAGTCTATATGGCATGGAACCAAATATATATTGAAAACAATAAAGAATAATTAGATCTAGGACTCAAGAAATATGTGGAGAAACATATGAAGTCTATATAACCTGGAACTAAATAGTGAAAACAATAAAGAATAGTTAGATCTAGGACTCAAGAAATATATGGAGAAACATATGAAGTCTATATGCCATGGAACCAAATATATACTGAAAACAATAAAGAATAATTAGATCTAGGACTCAAGAAATATGTGGAGAAACATATGAAGTGTATGTGGCATGGAACCAAATATATATTGAAAACAATAAAGAATAATTAGATCTAGGACTCAAGAAATATATGGAGAAACATATGAAGTCTATATGGCATGGAACCAAATATATATTGAAAACAATAAAGAATAATTAGATCTAGGACTCAAGAACTATGTGGAGAAACATATGAAGTCTATATAACCTGGAACTAAATAGTGAAAACAATAAAGAATAGTTAGATCTAGGACTCAAGAAATATATGGAGAAACATATGAAGTCTATATGGCATGGAACAAAATATATATTGAAAACAATAAAGAATAATTAGATCTAGGACTCAAGAAATATGTGGAGAAACATATGAAGTCTATATGGCATGGAACCAAATATAAATTGAAAACAATAAAGAATAATTAGATCTAGGACTCAAGAAATATGTGGAGAAACATATGAAGTCTATATAACCTGGAACTAAATAGTGAAAACAATAAAGAATAGTTAGATCTAGGACTCAAGAAATATATGGAGAAACATATGAAGTCTATATGCCATGGAACCAAATATATACTGAAAACAATAAAGAATAATTAGATCTAGGACTCAAGAAATATGTGGAGAAACATATGAAGTCTATATAACCTGGAACTAAATAGTGAAAACAATAAAGAATAGTTAGATCTTGGAATCAAGAAATACATGCAGAAACATATACAGTCTATGTAACCAAGAAATAAATAGTGAAAACATTAAAGAATAATTAGATCTAGGACTCAAGAAATATGTGCAGAAACATATGAAATCTATATGACCAGGAACTGAATAGTGAAAACAATGAAGAATAATTAGATCTAGGACTCAAGAAATATATGGAGAAACATATGAAGTCTATATAACCTGGAACTAAATAGTCAAAACAATAAAGAATAGTTGGATCTAGGACTCAAGAAATATGTGGAGAAACATATGAAGTCTATATGGCATGGAACCAAATATATATTGAAAACAATAAAGAATAATTAGATCTAGGACTCAAGAAATATATGGAGAAACATATGAAGTCTATATGGCATGGAACCAAATATATATTGAAAACAATAAAGAATAATTAGATCTAGGACTCAAGAAATATGTGGAGAAACATATGAAGTCTATATGGCATGGAACCAAATATATATTGAAAACAATAAAGAATAATTAGATCTAGGACTCAAGAAATGTGTGGAGAAACATATGAAGTCTATATGGCATGGAACCAAATATATATTGAAAACAATAAAGAATAATTAGATCTAGGACTCAAGAAATATGTGGAGAAACATATGAAGTCTATATGGCATGGAACCAAATATATATTGAAAACAATAAAGAATAATTAGATCTAGGACTCAAGAAACATATGAAGTCTATATGGCATGGAACCAAATATATATTGAAAACAATAAAGAATAATTAGATCTAGGACTCAAGAAATATATGGAGAAACATATGAAGTCTATATGGCATGGAACCAAATATATATTGAAAACAATAAAGAATAATTAGATCTAGGACTCAAGAAATATGTGGAGAAACATATGAAGTCTATATGGCATGGAACCAAATATATATTGAAAACAATAAAGAATAATTAGATCTAGGACTCAAGAAATATGTGGAGAAACATATGAAGTCTATATGGCATGGAACCAAATATATATTGAAAACAATAAAGAATAATTAGATCTAGGACTCAAGAAATATATGGAGAAACATATGAAGTCTATATGGCATGGAACCAAATATATATTGAAAACAATAAAGAATAATTAGATCTAGGACTCAAGAAATATATGGAGAAACATATGAAGTCTATATGGCATGGAACCAAATATATATTGAAAACAATAAAGAATAATTAGATCTAGGACTCAAGAAATATATGGAGAAACATATGAAGTCTATATGGCATGGAACCAAATATATATTGAAAACAATAAAGAATAATTAGATCTAGGACTCAAGAAATATATGGAGAAACATATGAGGTCTATATGGCATGGAACCAAATATATATTGAAAACAATAAAGAATAATTAGATCTAGGACTCAAGAAATATGTGGAGAAACATATGAAGTCTATATGGCATGGAACCAAATATATATTGAAAACAATAAAGAATAATTAGATCTAGGACTCAAGAAATATATGGAGAAACATATGAAGTCTATATGGCATGGAACCAAATATATATTGAAAACAATAAAGAATAATTAGATCTAGGACTCAAGAAATATATGGAGAAACATATGAGGTCTATATGGCATGGAACCAAATATATATTGAAAACAATAAAGAATAATTAGATCTAGGACTCAAGAAATATGTGGAGAAACATATGAAGTCTATATGGCATGGAACCAAATATATATTGAAAACAACAAAGAATAATTAGATCTAGGACTCAAGAAATATATGGAGAAACATATGAAGTCTATATGGCATGGAACCAAATATATATTGAAAACAATAGAGAATAATTAGATCTAGGACTCAAGAAATATGTGGAGAAACATATGAAGTCTATATGGCATGGAACCAAATATATATTGAAAACAATAAAGAATAATTAGATCTAGGACTCAAGAAATATGTGGAGAAACATATGAAGTCTATATGGCATGGAACCAAATATATATTGAAAACAATAAAGAATAATTAGATCTAGGACTCAAGAAATATGTGGTGAAACATATGAAGTCTATATGGCATGGAACCAAATATATATTGAAAACAATAAAGAATAATTAGATCTAGGACTCAAGAAATATGTGGAGAAACATATGAAGTCTATATGGCATGGAACCAAATATATATTGAAAACAATAAAGAATAATTAGATCTAGGACTCAAGAAATATATGGAGAAACATATGAAGTCTATATGGCATGGAACCAAATATATATTGAAAACAAAGAATAATTAGATCTAGGACTCAAGAAATATGTGGAGAGACATATGAAGTCCATGTGGCATGGAACCAAATATATATTGAAAACAATAAAGAATAATTAGATCTAGGACTCAAGAAATATGTGGAGAGACATATGAAGTCTATGTGGCATGGAACCAAATATATATTGAAAACAATAAAGAATAATTAGATCTAGGACTCAAGAAATATGTGGAGAAACATATGAAGTCTATGTGGCATGGAACCAAATATATATTGAAAACAATAAAGAATAATTAGATCTAGGACTCAAGAAATATATGGAGAAACATATGAAGTCTATATGGCATGGAACCAAATATATATTGAAAACAATCAAGAATAATTAGATTAGGACTCAAGAAATGTATGGAGAAACATATGAAGTCTATATGGCATGGAACCAAATATATATTGAAAACAATAAAGAATAATTAGATCTAGGACTCAAGAAATATGTGGAGAAACATATGAAGTCTATATGGCATGGAACCAAATATATATTGAAAACAATAAAGAATAATTAGATCTAGGACTCAAGAAATATGTGGAGAAACATATGAAGTCTATATGGCATGGAACCATATATATATTGAAAACAATAAAGAATAATTAGATCTAGGACTCAAGAAATAATATGTGGAGAAACATATGAAGTCTATATGGCATGGAACCAAATATATATTGAAAACAATAAAGAATAATTAGATCTAGGACTCAAGAAATATATGGAGAAACATATGAAGTCTATATGGCATGGAACCAAATATATATTGAAAACAATAAAGAATAATTAGATCTAGGACTCAAGAAATATGTGGAGAAACATATGAAGTCTATATGGCATGG
The DNA here is from genome assembly GCF_040938575.1 of Ambystoma mexicanum. Classification (NCBI taxonomy): domain Eukaryota; kingdom Metazoa; phylum Chordata; class Amphibia; order Caudata; family Ambystomatidae; genus Ambystoma; species Ambystoma mexicanum. The sequence goes on from NC_090935.1 coordinate 1,434,192,235, forward strand.
AACCAAATATATATTGAAAACAATAAAGAATAATTAGATCTAGGACTCAAGAAATATGTGGAGAAACATATGAAGTCTATATGGCATGGAACCAAATATATATTGAAAACAATAAAGAATAATTAGATCTAGGACTCAAGAAATATGTGGAGAAACATATGAAGTCTATATGGCATGGAACCAAATATATATTGAAAACAATAAAGAATAATTAGATCTAGGACTCAAGAAATATATGGAGAAACATATGAAGTCTATATGGCATGGAACCAAATATATATTGAAAACAATAAAGAATAATTAGATCTAGGACTCAAGAAATATATGGAGAAACATATGAAGTCTATATGGCATGGAACCAAATATATATTGAAAACAATAAAGAATAATTAGATCTAGGACTCAAGAAATATATGGAGAAACATATGAAGTCTATATGGCATGGAACCAAATATATATTGAAAACAATAAAGAATAATTAGATCTAGGACTCAAGAAATATATGGAGAAACATATGAGGTCTATATGGCATGGAACCAAATATATATTGAAAACAATAAAGAATAATTAGATCTAGGACTCAAGAAATATGTGGAGAAACATATGAAGTCTATATGGCATGGAACCAAATATATATTGAAAACAATAAAGAATAATTAGATCTAGGACTCAAGAAATATATGGAGAAACATATGAAGTCTATATGGCATGGAACCAAATATATATTGAAAACAATAAAGAATAATTAGATCTAGGACTCAAGAAATATATGGAGAAACATATGAAGTCTATATGGCATGGAACCAAATATATATTGAAAACAATAAAGAATAATTAGATCTAGGACTCAAGAAATATGTGGAGAAACATATGAAGTCTATATGGCATGGAACCAAATATATATTGAAAACAATAAAGAATAATTAGATCTAGGACTCAAGAAATATATGGAGAAACATATGAAGTCTATATGGCATGGAACCAAATATATATTGAAAACAATAAAGAATAATTAGATCTAGGACTCAAGAAATATGTGGAGAAACATATGAGGTCTATATGGCATGGAACCAAATATATATTGAAAACAATAAAGAATAATTAGATCTAGGACTCAAGAAATATGTGGAGAAACATATGAAGTCTATATGGCATGGAACCAAATATATATTGAAAACAATAAAGAATAATTAGATCTAGGACTCAAGAAATATATGGAGAAACATATGAAGTCTATATGGCATGGAACCAAATATATATTGAAAACAATAAAGAATAATTAGATCTAGGACTCAAGAAATATGTGGAGAAACATATGAAGTCTATATGGCATGGAACCAAATATATATTGAAAACAATAAAGAATAATTAGATTAGGACTCAAGAAATAGTGTGGAGAAACATATGAAGTCTATATGGCATGGAACCATATATATATTGAAAACAATAAAGAATAATTAGATCTAGGACTCAAGAAATATGTGGAGAAACATATGAAGTCTATATGGCATGGAACCATATATATATTGAAAACAATAAAGAATAATTCGATCTAGGACTCAAGAAATATGTGGAGAAACATATGAAGTCTATATGGCATGGAACCATATATATATTGAAAACAATAAAGAATAATTAGATCTAGGACTCAAGAAATAATATGTGGAGAAACATATGAAGTCTATATGGCATGGAACCATATATATATTGAAAACAATAAAGAATAATTAGATCTAGGACTCAAGAAATATATGGAGAAACATATGAAGTCTATATGGCATGGAACCAAATATATATTGAAAACAATAAAGAATAATTAGATCTAGGACTCAAGAAATATGTGGAGAAACATATGAAGTCTACATGGCATGGAACCAAATATATATTGAAAACAATAAAGAATAATTAGATCTAGGACTCAAGAAATATGTGGAGAGACATATGAAGTCCATGTGGCATGGAACCAAATATATATTGAAAACAATAAAGAATAATTAGATCTAGGACTCAAGAAATATGTGGAGAAACATATGAAGTCTATATGGCATGGAACCAAATATATATTGAAAACAATAAAGAATAATTAGATCTAGGACTCAAGAAATATATGGAGAAACATATGAAGTCTATATAACCTGGAACTAAATAGTGAAAACAATAAAGAATAGTTAGATCTAGGACTCAAGAAATATATGGAGAAACATATGAAGTCTATATGGCATGGAACCAAATATATATTGAAAACAATAAAGAATAATTAGATCTAGGACTCAAGAAATATATGGAGAAACATATGAAGTCTATATGGCATGGAACCAAATATATATTGAAAACAATAAAGAATAATTAGATCTAGGACTCAAGAAATATGTGGAGAAACATATGAAGTCTATATGGCATGGAACCAAATATATATTGAAAACAATAAAGAATAATTAGATCTAGGACTCAAGAAATATATGGAGAAACATATGAAGTCTATATGGCATGGAACCAAATATATATTGAAAACAATAAAGAATAATTAGATCTAGGACTCAAGAAATATGTGGAGAAACATATGAACTCTATATGGCATGGAACCAAATATATATTGAAAACAATAAAGAATAATTAGATCTAGGACTCAAGAAATATGTGGAGAAACATATGAAGTCTATATGGCATGGAACCAAATATATATTGAAAACAATAAAGAATAATTAGATCTAGGACTCAAGAAATGTGTGGAGAAACATATGAAGTCTATATGGCATGGAACCAAATATATATTGAAAACAATAAAGAATAATTAGATCTAGGACTCAAGAAATATGTGGAGAAACATATGAAGTTTATATGGCATGGAACCAAATATATATTGAAAACAATAAAGAATAATTAGATCTAGGACTCAAGAAATATGTGGAGAAACATATGAAGTCTATATGGCATGGAACCAAATATATATTGAAAACAATAAAGAATAATTAGATCTAGGACTCAAGAAATATATGGAGAAACATATGAAGTCTATATGGCATGGAACCAAATATATATTGAAAACAATAAAGAATAATTAGATCTAGGACTCAAGAAATATATGGAGAAACATATGAGGTCTATATGGCATGGAACCAAATATATATTGAAAACAATAAAGAATAATTAGATCTAGGACTCAAGAAATATGTGGAGAAACATATGAAGTCTATATATGGCATGGAACCAAATATATATTGAAAACAATAAAGAATAATTAGATCTAGGACTCAAGAAATATATGGAGAAACATATGAAGTCTATATGGCATGGAACCAAATATATATTGAAAACAATAAAGAATAATTAGATCTAGGACTCAAGAAATATGTGGAGAAACATATGAAGTCTATATGGCATGGAACCAAATATATATTGAAAACAATAAAGAATAATTGGATTAGGACTCAAGAAATGTATGGAGAAACATATGAAGTCTATATGGCATGGAACCAAATATATATTGAAAACAATAAAGAATAATTAGATCTAGGACTCAAGAAATATGTGGAGAAACATATGAAGTCTATATGGCATGGAACCAAATATATATTGAAAACAATAAAGAATAATTAGATCTAGGACTCAAGAAATAATATGTGGAGAAACATATGAAGTCTATATGGCATGGAACCATATATATATTGAAAACAATAAAGAATAATTAGATCTAGGACTCAAGAAATATGTGGAGAAACATATGAAGTCTATATGGCATGGAACCAAATATATATTGAAAACAATAAAGAATAATTAGATCTAGGACTCAAGAAATATATGGAGAAACATATGAAGTCTATATGGCATGGAACCAAATATATATTGAAAACAATAAAGAATAATTAGATCTAGGACTCAAGAAATATGTGGAGAAACATATGAAGTCTACATGGCATGGAACCAAATATATATTGAAAACAATAAAGAATAATTAGATCTAGGACTCAAGAAATATGTGGAGAAACATATGAAGTCTATATAACCTGGAACTAAATAGTGAAAACAATAAAGAATAGTTAGATCTAGGACTCAAGAAATATGTGGAGAAACATATGAAGTCTATATGGCATGGAACCAAATATATATTGAAAACAATAAAGAATAATTAGATCTAGGACTCAAGAAATATGTGGAGAAACATATGAAGTCTACATGGCATGGAACCAAATATATATTGAAAACAATAAAGAATAATTAGATCTAGGACTCAAGAAATATGTGGAGAAAACATATGAAGTCTATATAACCTGGAACTAAATAGTGAAAACAATAAAGAATAGTTAGATCTAGGACTCAAGAAATATGTGGAGAAACATATGAAGTCTATATGGCATGGAACCAAATATATATTGAAAACAATAAAGAATAATTAGATCTAGGACTCAAGAAATATATGGAGAAACATATGAAGTCTATATGGCATGGAACCAAATATATATTGAAAACAATAAAGAATAATTAGATCTAGGACTCAAGAAATATATGGAGAAACATATGAGGTCTATATGGCATGGAACCAAATATATATTGAAAACAATAAAGAATAATTAGATCTAGGACTCAAGAAATATGTGGAGAAACATATGAAGTCTATATGGCATGGAACCAAATATATATTGAAAACAATAAAGAATAATTAGATCTAGGACTCAAGAAATATATGGAGAAACATATGAAGTCTATATGGCATGGAACCAAATATATATTGAAAACAATAAAGAATAATTAGATCTAGGACTCAAGAAATATGTGGAGAAACATATGAAGTCTATATGGCATGGAACCAAATATATATTGAAAACAATAAAGAATAATTAGATTAGGACTCAAGAAATGTATGGAGAAACATATGAAGTCTATATGGCATGGAACCATATATATATTGAAAACAATAAAGAATAATTAGATCTAGGACTCAAGAAATATGTGGAGAAACATATGAAGTCTATATGGCATGGAACCATATATATATTGAAAACAATAAAGAATAATTAGATCTAGGACTCAAGAAATATGTGGAGAAACATATGAAGTCTATATGGCATGGAACCATATATATATTGAAAACAATAAAGAATAATTAGATCTAGGACTCAAGAAATAATATGTGGAGAAACATATGAAGTCTATATGGCATGGAACCATATATATATTGAAAACAATAAAGAATAATTAGATCTAGGACTCAAGAAATATATGGAGAAACATATGAAGTCTATATGGCATGGAACCAAATATATATTGAAAACAATAAAGAATAATTAGATCTAGGACTCAAGAAATATGTGGAGAAACATATGAAGTCTACATGGCATGGAACCAAATATATATTGAAAACAATAAAGAATAATTAGATCTAGGACTCAAGAAATATGTGGAGAGAACATATGAAGTCCATGTGGCATGGAACCAAATATATATTGAAAACAATAAAGAATAATTAGATCTAGGACTCAAGAAATATGTGGAGAAACATATGAAGTCTATATGGCATGGAACCAAATATATATTGAAAACAATAAAGAATAATTAGATCTAGGACTCAAGAAATATATGGAGAAACATATGAAGTCTATATAACCTGGAACTAAATAGTGAAAACAATAAAGAATAGTTAGATCTAGGACTCAAGAAATATATGGAGAAACATATGAAGTCTATATGGCATGGAACCAAATATATATTGAAAACAATAAAGAATAATTAGATCTAGGACTCAAGAAATATATGGAGAAACATATGAAGTCTATATGGCATGGAACCAAATATATATTGAAAACAATAAAGAATAATTAGATCTAGGACTCAAGAAATATGTGGAGAAACATATGAAGTCTATATGGCATGGAACCAAATATATATTGAAAACAATAAAGAATAATTAGTTCTAGGACTCAAGAAATATATGGAGAAACATATGAAGTCTATATGGCATGGAACCAAATATATATTGAAAACAATAAAGAATAATTAGATCTAGGACTCAAGAAATATGTGGAGAAACATATGAACTCTATATGGAACCAAATATATATTGAAAACAATAAAGAATAATTAGATCTAGGACTCAAGAAATGTGTGGAGAAACATATGAAGTCTATATGGCATGGAACCAAATATATATTGAAAACAATAAAGAATAATTAGATCTAGGACTCAAGAAATGTGTGGAGAAACATATGAAGTCTATATGGCATGGAACCAAATATATATTGAAAACAATAAAGAATAATTAGATCTAGGACTCAAGAAATGTGTGGAGAAACATATGAAGTCTATATGGCATGGAACCAAATATATATTGAAAACAATAAAGAATAATTAGATCTAGGACTCAAGAAATATGTGGAGAAACATATGAAGTCTATATGGCATGGAACCAAATATATATTGAAAACAATAAAGAATAATTAGATCTAGGACTCAAGAAATTATATGGAGAAACATATGAGGTCTATATGGCATGGAACCAAATATATATTGAAAACCAATAAAGAATAATTAGATCTAGGACTCAAGAAATATGTGGAGAAACATATGAAGTCTATATGGCATGGAACCAAATATATATTGAAAACAATAAAGAATAATTAGATCTAGGACTCAAGAAATATATGGAGAAACATATGAAGTCTATATGGCATGGAACCAAATATATATTGAAAACAATAAAGAATAATTAGATCTAGGACTCAAGAAATATGTGGAGAAACATATGAAGTCTATATGGCATGGAACCAAATATATATTGAAAACAATAAAGAATAATTGGATTAGGACTCAAGAAATGTATGGAGAAACATATGAAGTCTATATGGCATGGAACCAAATATATATTGAAAACAATAAAGAATAATTAGATCTAGGACTCAAGAAATATGTGGAGAAACATATGAAGTCTATATGGCATGGAACCAAATATATATTGAAAACAATAAAGAATAATTAGATCTAGGACTCAAGAAATAATATGTGGAGAAACATATGAAGTCTATATGGCATGGAACCATATATATATTGAAAACAATAAAGAATAATTAGATCTAGGACTCAAGAAATATGTGGAGAAACATATGAAGTCTATATGGCATGGAACCAAATATATATTGAAAACAATAAAGAATAATTAGATCTAGGACTCAAGAAATATATGGAGAAACATATGAAGTCTATATGGCATGGAACCAAATATATATTGAAAACAATAAAGAATAATTAGATCTAGGACTCAAGAAATATGTGGAGAAACATATGAAGTCTACATGGCATGGAACCAAATATATATTGAAAACAATAAAGAATAATTAGATCTAGGACTCAAGAAATATGTGGAGAAACATATGAAGTCTACATGGCATGGAACCAAATATATATTGAAAACAATAAAGAATAATTAGATCTAGGACTCAAGAAATATGTGGAGAAACATATGAAGTCTATATAACCTGGAACTGAATAGTGAAAACAATGAAGAATAATTAGATCTAGGACTCAAGAAATATATGGAGAAACATATGAAGTCTATATAACCTGGAACTAAATAGTGAAAACAATGAAGAATAATTAGATCTAGGACTCAAGAAATATGTGGAGAAACATATGAAGTCTATATAACCTGGAACTGAATAGTGAAAACAATGAAGAATAATTAGATCTAGGACTCAAGAAATATATGGAGAAACATATAAAGTCTATGTAACCAAGAAATAAATAGTGAAAACATTAAAGAATAATTAAAACAATAAAGAATAATTAGATCTAGGACTCAAGAAATATGTGCAGAAACATATGAAGTCTATATGACCAGGAACTAAATAGTGAAAACAATAAAGAATAATTAGATCTAGGACTCAAGAAATATATGGAGAAACATATGAAGTCTATATGGCATGGAACCAAATATATATTGAAAACAATAAAGAATAATTAGATCTAGGACTCAAGAAATATGTGGAGAAACATATGAAGTCTATATGGCATGGAACCAAATATATATTGAAAACAATAAAGAATAATTAGATCTAGGACTCAAGAAATATGTGGAGAAACATATGAAGTCTATATGGCAATGGAACCCAAATATATATTGAAAACAATAAAGAATAATTAGATCTAGGACTCAAGAAATATGTGGAGAAACATATGAAGTCTATATGGCATGGAACCAAATATATATTGAAAACAATAAAGAATAATTAGATCTAGGACTCAAGAAATATGTGGAGAAACATATGAAGTCTATATGGCATGGAACCAAATATATATGAAAACAATAAAGAATAATTAGATCTAGGACTCAAGAAATATATGGAGAAACATATGAAGTCTATATGGCATGGAACCAAATATATATTGAAAACAATTAAAGAATAATTAGATCTAGGACTCAAGAAATATGTGGAGAAACATATGAAGTCTATATGGCATGGAACCAAATATATATTGAAAACAATTAAAGAATAATTAGATCTAGGACTCAAGAAATATGTGGAGAAACATATGAAGTCTATATGGCATGGAACCAAATATATATTGAAAACAATAAAGAATAATTAGATCTAGGACTCAAGAAATATGTGGAGAAACATATGAAGTCTATATGGCATGGAACCAAATATATATTGAAAACAATAAAGAATAATTAGATCTAGGACTCAAGAAATATATGGAGAAACATATGAAGTCTATATGGCATGGAACCAAATATATATTGAAAACAATAAAGAATAATTAGATCTAGGACTCAAGAAATATATGGAGAAACATATGAAGTCTATATGGCATGGAACCAAATATATATTGAAAACAATAAAGAATAATTAGATCTAGGACTCAAGAAATATATGGAGAAACATATGAAGTCTATATGGCATGGAACCAAATATATATTGAAAACAATAAAGAATAATTAGATCTAGGACTCAAGAAATATATGGAGAAACATATGAGGTCTATATGGCATGGAACCAAATATATATTGAAAACAATAAAGAATAATTAGATCTAGGACTCAAGAAATATGTGGAGAAACATATGAAGTCTATATGGCATGGAACCAAATATATATTGAAAACAATAAAGAATAATTAGATCTAGGACTCAAGAAATATGTGGAGAAACATATGAAGTCTATATGGCATGGAACCAAATATATATTGAAAACAATAAAGAATAATTAGATCTAGGACTCAAGAAATATATGGAGAAACATATGAAGTCTATATGGCATGGAACCAAATATATATTGAAAACAATAAAGAATAATTAGATCTAGGACTCAAGAAATATATGGAGAAACATATGAAGTCTATATGGCATGGAACCAAATATATATTGAAAACAATAAAGAATAATTAGATCTAGGACTCAAGAAATAAAATGGAGAAACATATGAAGTCTATATGGCATGGAACCAAATATATATTGAAAACAATAAAGAATAATTAGATCTAGGACTCAAGAAATATATGGAGAAACATATGAAGTCTATATGGCATGGAACCAAATATATATTGAAAACAATAAAGAATAATTAGATCTAGGACTCAAGAAATATATGGAGAAACATATGAAGTCTATATGGCATGGAACCAAATATATATTGAAAACAATAAAGAATAATTAGATCTAGGACTCAAGAAATATGTGGAGAAACATATGAAGTCTATATGGCATGGAACCAAATATATATTGAAAACAATAAAGAATAATTAGATCTAGGACTCAAGAAATATGTGGAGAAACATATGAAGTCTATATGGCATGGAACCAAATATATATTGAAAACAATAAAGAATAATTAGATCTAGGACTCAAGAAATATATGAGAAACATATGAAGTCTATATGGCATGGAACCAAATATATATTGAAAACAATAAAGAATAATTAGATCTAGGACTCAAGAAATATGTGGAGAAACATATGAATGTCTATATGGCATGGAACCAAATATATATTGAAAACAATAAAGAATAATTAGATCTAGGACTCAAGAAATATGTGGAGAAACATATGAAGTCTATATGGCATGGAACCAAATATATATTGAAAACAATAAAGAATAATTAGATCTAGGACTCAAGAAATATGTGGAGAAACATATGAAGTCTATATGGCATGGAACCAAATATATATTGAAAACAATAAAGAATAATTAGATCTAGACTCAAGAAATATGTGTAGAAACATATGGGAAGTCTATATGGCATGTGAACCAAATATATATTGAAAACAATAAAGAATAATTAGATCTAGGACTCAAG